>NC_081549.1:23114709-23209863 GCF_901000735.1 Corylus avellana
TTTCTCAAAAAAGTGATGTTCGCTTTAGTTGTTTTTCTTTTAAGTTTTAATAATGTGACCGCCTTTATTTATTTTTTATTTATAGA
The DNA here is from genome assembly GCF_901000735.1 of Corylus avellana. Taxonomy (NCBI): domain Eukaryota; kingdom Viridiplantae; phylum Streptophyta; class Magnoliopsida; order Fagales; family Betulaceae; genus Corylus; species Corylus avellana. Next base: position 23,114,796 of record NC_081549.1, read on the forward strand.
TTGAACATTTGATTCGGTGGTAGTCAAAAAAAGCCAGGAAGGCAGCAATAATATAATATGGTATGATATGTAATAATAACATACAGCCTTTTTCCTCTTGGCATTCACTTGGCCCACATCTGATGCCAAAAATACAGCCAAAATGCTTCTTCACGCATTAAGCTTACTTTATCACACACGGTAGAAAAGTTTAGGACATAATTTTCTACCAATTTTGGTTTTTGAATTGCTAGTAATTCTATGAGAGAATGTTTATGAGGCTCACTTATCTTAACAAATTTCGAATAGCCGATGCTAAGATAAGTGAACTTTATAAATATTTTTTCACTTTTATTCTCTGAATTAGTAAGCTGTGATCCAAAACGAAGAGCATGATCAGCTCTCTTTCACGACAATAAATATGAGAGAATTTTTATATGCTTACTCAGTCAGTGTGCGTCTGCTGTTTAATTCTAGATATAAATTTAGAGAAAAAAAATTTTAACTTACTTTAATAAATGTAAATTATCATATAACATATTTAAATTTTTAAAAAATTAATGTTGAGTTCATAACTAATAAATGACTACTAAAAATGTTAGAAAAACCAAAAAAAAAAAAAAAAAACGTGTCTCATGTGTGTTAGAGGACATTTAGCATTTATTAAAGTGAGTTTGAAATTAATTTATGTCCTTTCATCTTCTACCGTATAATTCAAAAATATTATAAAACATGACAAAAAATGAGGAGGGGGAAGAGACAGGTGGTGAGGGGGGAAAAAGTGTCACTGTAGATCTCACCAGAGGCAGAGGTGGGGGATTTATGCGTGGTGGTCGTACTCGTAAATCGTAAAGCAATAGGGTCCGGATGGGGGTCAGATGCGCGCTCGTTATCCTACATAATCTAAGTATTTGGACGGGAGTGACGACGGTGACTGTGTGTGTGTCTGTGTATGGATAAACTAGATAGATATAAAGGAATTGGGAAATGCGGTGATGGGGGAGTCCCCTGCTTTGTCTCTTTTCCCACCCAAAGCCAAAACACAATCGGAGTCACTGTTTGTACCGATCGAGACACGGGAAGCTTCCCTGCACCATTCTTCAGCTTCTTCACTTTGATTCGTTCGGGAAACCATGTTTTTCCCTATGTTCAGGGATTCTCTCTTATACCCCTTCCCACGTTCCTTCGTCGTCAACCGGCGCCACTTGCCTAGCCATTGCCAATTTCTGAGTGTTGTCATGTTGAGGTAACAGTAGAAGATTAATTAAATGGGTTAGATAATTTTCAATATAAATATGTTAATTTTGTATTTGGGTGTTGTCCGTCATGTAAAAAATTGACAACTTTAAATATTGCGTATTGGGTACGTGAGTATAATATTACATATGTCAACTATAATTCAATCAATTTAATTAAATTAGTCAAACCCTTTAACTTTATTTGGTTTTGTTAAGTTGATGTTGAAATCACAATCAATCTAAAAAAAATAATAAATAAAAAATTATTTAAGAGAGTCATTTCAACATAGTCAAATGATTAGAATTACTAGATAAAAAATGTGAAATATATCGTCACTCAATGTTACTCTGTATACACTCAAATATGCCCATCATGTAATTTACATCAATCACATCTTAACGGCCAAGAAACAAAAGCTGGCCGGGAATATCGGGATCATATGTTTTCCCTTTTTTCACAAAATCGCCGTGGTAGTAATGAGTGTGAAATCCATTTAGTGTGTGAAATAATCTTCATTATCGTGAATGTGAAGTAGATAATCAATAAGCAATAATAGATAGAGATTTGCTTGCGTACCATTCCTTACTTGATGGAGCGTTTCACTTTATTTTTACTTTACTTTTAATCATTACAATTTGTATTGTTCTGGGTTTAATCCACAATCTTTCATATGATTAGCTTCCGTTAAGAAAGATTTAGTGGTCAGCATCCTTCATCCCACATTGCTTTTTACCTTTCTTTCTTTTTTGCTCTCTTCCTCAAGGTGCTTTGCGGCGTTTTTTTATTTTTTATTTTTAATTTAAATTATTTTTATGGTTTTAGAAGGATTTTTGTGTTTGTGTTTTTGTTTTAAGAAGAAAAAAAAAACAAAATTTTTAACAAATGGACTTCATGTTGTTTTTATTTTTTTTTTGTTCCTCGTATCCCATGTTTCTTTTTGGTTGCATTTTCCAAGCTTGAGTTCTCATGTTTATATTCCAAAGCAAATGGGAGATATTTAGAAATTTGGACAATTAATATGAAAAATTCTATATGAGATTTATCTTAAGAGGAAGGGTAGCAAAAGAACAGGAACCACACGGCCCACAACCCACTTGATATGGTTTGCCAAATCGAGTTTGGTAGTGAACTTAAGGGATGACCCAAGCCGGACCCGCCTATCATTATATTGGGCCTCGCATCAGCAAAGTAGAGTTGGGATATTGAGCCAAGATGGTAATAATCGTAATATATAGATATTCAAGAGAGTCGAGAGAGACTTGATGAATACAAAACACGGGCAAAACTCCCTACAATCTACAGACATCAGCTCTCAAACCAAAGCGCAGGACAAGTTCAAAGACAAAAATGGGACTTTTGGGCAAATGATGTTTTACAGTGGGCAATGGCGGCCTCGATGGAGTTTTCTCCTGTGTGAAGTTTGCTCCCGCTTGGGAAAGTACCTCTGTGAACTGGGGAGGACTCGATAGAAGTTGGGCAGCTTCTCGTCTGTCTATATTTGCGACCAATTCCCATGCTTATGCTCACAGCTTCTAGAACACCTCTTATAGGATCCAAATTTATCTCCAGCACTCTGGAATATCTCTCACCACCACCTCTCAAAGAATTTTTGATGTCTCTGTTTCCCTGATTGCTCCTCTGATCTATCCATTTGTCGAAAGGCTTAATCAGTCTCTGAGAATATTGAATAATCTCTTTAGATCTTTTCTTCTTGTGTTGATCAGTAGTACGACCACTACTGTTTCCCTGAGAAGAAATAACTTGAAGGGGTTTCGCAAATGATGCTAGCAAGTTTCGGACTTTTATGGCTTGAAACTTTACAATGAACCACCTCGTGATACCACTATTCATTGCCATTGTATTTGTGCTCTTTGATGTTTTCCTTGTATTTTTTTTATGCAAACAAACAACACCCAATTAATTTCGATAATCAATTGCATTCATTTATATATAGAAGCATAACAAAAATGAAAAAAAATATATATATACATATTATATATATATATATATATATACCTGCTCCTTACAAGCTCCCACTGATTGATGTCTATGAATTTTTCCTCGCCAATCTCCGATGGCGCTCCGGCCAAACTACAGGCTGTTGAAGAAGAACAGCTGAAAGAGACGGTTGACGACGACGACGATGGGGTCGTCCTGTCAGCCTCAAAGGCAGTAGGGTAATTCTGTTGGATTTTGGTGTCAGACGTCGAGAGTGAAATACGTAATTCGAATTCCCCAGAGTCATCTCCATCATCATCATCATTATCCAGCGCTATTTCGATGTATGATTCATCATCATCAACGGCACTTGCATAATCGTCATCCTCGGAGAAAACAGACGGAGCGGAGTTGAAATCGAAGCAGTTGAAGGAGAAACTGTCTTCGCGGTGTAGCTGATCATGATCATCTCGCGACGAATTGATGCGATTGCTGCCCATCACAATTAATTATAGCGAGGAAGGAATCAAGCATAAACGATTACTCCATACATGTATGTGATAATGTGAAGGTGATTTGTGAAGGTTTGGAGCAAGAAAGACTTTGGGTGGTCAACATTTATAAGTCATCAATTTGGACCGTCTACTCTAATTAAGATGGTTGAATAGTTTATTATTTATTGGTTGAAACCACGGGGCACTAACAGTGTCTGCACCCGAATAGTATGGAAATTTTTGTTGCCTTGTGCTCCGATCCCATTTATTCAAACTCCTTCCTCACAACTAGTACAACCTTACCAACTGAAAATGACGTACGAACCCACCATTTTAGTTTTCAAAATTGTTTTAGACTATTTCTTTTAATATAACTCTCGATCGGCCTTTCACAATTTATGAAAATGATCGAGATTTAAAATCAAGATTTTTTTTGTGCGAAGTTAAGTAAATAAATAAATATATAGATGCAATTAAGAGTAGTAAATTATATGGTTATTTAAAAGGTGAAAACAATTATCATTGATGGGGTCCTAGCTAGTATAAAATATAATATTTTTATTAAAAAAAAATCTTTATAAAGCCCTACCACCTTAGAGGTTGCCAAAAACCTCCCAACCCGTCTAAGTATTATATATGTGATAGTCTATATTTTAGTGACGGACTTTCTAAGTATATCTACATGTATTATCATATTAGTCTGTAAATGTGATAAATATTATGAAGATTGTTATGTACCTGATAGTCAATTTATTAGTGGGTGACATTATAAATATTATAGGAATTTTTAGTAAACATTGCAATTTCTCTAACGTACAGCACTCGTACGTTTAGATATTTTATAAGAATGACTTTGGAATCGATTGGATTTTGTATTAATTTGTTTATTTTTGGTTGCCCGTAGAAAGATCAAAGATGGATGTGAAATATTAGAGTCAAAATTAATATATTGGCCGGCGAAGGAAACTAACAACTTCGGACGACTAGATATGCATGCATGGTTTGCACGTGAACTTTTGATCCTTTAAAAATTAAAATTGCCGGCCATCAATATTATTCTACTTTTCTAGAAGAGCACGTACGTGGTGATTTATATTTTAATAAATTAATTAAAGTATTTGGGAGTTATTTGATGTAGTTTTAAAATTAAAAAAAAAAAAAAAAAATTGGCCACTTTGAACTCCCTTTAATCGAGTATTAATGTTTATATATATAATAGTTCTAGAAAGAATGAGAATGTTGTCATAAACTAATGAGCCATCCTCTTGGGGCTGTTTGGCATTGGACAATTACTGTTTAGTGGCCTGTAATTATAGCAAAATTTGATTGATGTGAAGAAAAAAAAAAGCTTGGTATGAAGAAGTAAGTAGTGATTTCTTTTGTTTAAATAGTAATAAAAAGTAATTGATGTGATTTAAAAGTAAGAATATTGAAAGTTGAATTTGAGATTAATTGTATGAGAACTATTTTTGAGCTATAGACAAACAGCCCCTATATATGACAAACAATGCTTAGAAAAGGGCAATTGATGCATGGTTGCATGGTAAGCAAAATTGGCAACTTCTATCTGCCATTTCATGCCAAGAGTGAATTGGAAAACTATTCTAATTAATTATAAATCAAATAAAATCCCTCGATTTGAGGGAGTTAGAAACGAAACCAGGAATCGTGTCTCCCATAATTATGCTCCATCAAGTTAGCTATCAATCAGGGCCTACACTTTCCATTTCTTCGAACTTAATCCCTAAAAGTGAGGAGTTTGTTTGGTGCCCTTAATTTCATAGCAACCAAACACAACTCCTACATACATGTAGCAACTCCTTAAAACTGGAGATGAGAATCGAAATGTTAGGGCCCATAACGTTGGACTACTCATTTTGAAATATTTTTGGGCCCACTCGTTTTTAATAGTGTTAATAAAAAAGAAAGTAAAAAAGCATTAGAAAAACATCTACTTATCACGAGTTAAAAGATACATATCACTTTTTTTTATTTTTTAAAATTGATTTGTATAAATTAGTCGTCTAATACTAATTACTAATTGATTCTCCGTCACCATATTCATATATCTTCTAGACATGTAGGACTTTTCAACTCTTCTTTGGAATAATTCGCGACGGCTTTTTCAACTTTATCCAGGGTCTAGAAAAGTTCTTAACGACCGATTGACTGACTGACTTTTGAAAACTAAAATGTTCATTTCATAAGCGATAAGCATTTGGATATTTCTTGGATATTTCTCACAGATCATATTGAAAAGCATTTGGATTTTTTTTTTTTTAAAAAAAAAAAAAGTCTATTTTCCTTTTTATTTTTAAGCATCCACTGAAGGTGTAATTTAGATCGTTTAAATTATACGCATGTGAATATTGAGATCGCTTTGGTTCTCTTAATGGGCCGAATTAATTTATTGACCTTTTCTTGTTTATTACTTGGTTATTTGGTTATTGGACCGTTTTCTGGTTGTATCAGGCGGTTGTTTGAGTTTTTCACCCATTTTTTTTCTTGTTTCTTTGTAATTTCCTTCTTTGAATAGGAAATATATATATATATATATATATATTGATTTTATGTATAAGTTGAGCGCAAGATGGACCTATGAAAACAGAGTTGTATTATTTTGACATGAATCCACATCAATGAAGTTAACACCGAAACCAAATGCTAGCTAGAATGAAGCCTGAGCGTTAAAGATGATTAATCATGTATTGACGAATTAACTCCATTCTTAGAAAAAGGAGGAAAAGAGAAACACTAAAGAAGAAGATGATTAAATTATATATGAAACATTGCTAATAATTTAAGAGCTCCGCACCATAACGCTACGCATCATATCCTTGAATTCAACGAAGTCAACCCTCCCATCTCGGTTGCGGTCAACGGAGATGATCATCTTCTCAACTCTGTCAATCTCTTTCCCTTCAGAGAATCCCAGCTTCCCCAGCACCATTTGCAGCTCTTTGGCGGAGATGTACCCATCCCCGTCCTCGTCGAACACCTTGAACGCCTCCGAAAGATCTGATTCCTCCTGCGACAATTTGCTCTTTGTCTCCTCCTCATTACACGCATCACCCTCGCATCCGTACCCAAAGTAGGTGTCGTTTACGGACTGGTGCAGTAATATGAAGTCTTCGAATTGAAGCCCAATGTTTCCCTCTCGGATGAACGATTTGACGGTGGGGTCGAGGTCTGCCAGGTCGGTTTCCAAGCCAAGAAGGTTGAGGGCTCTGTTCAGTTCGTCGACGGTGATTATACCATCGCCGTTCTTGTCAAAGAGATCGAATATGCGGCGGAGGCGGAGGGTATTCAGGCTCTCGGAGCGGAGGCGGAAGGACGAGGCTTTCTTGCAGATTGTAGCAGGCCCTGTTTTTTCCATGGCTTCGGCCGTGGAACAGGGCATGCAGCAAGCAGGCAATGGGAGAGCAAAACCGAAAAGGGGATCGAGTTGGATGTTTGTCTAAGTAAAGTTAATAGCTTCTAATTCTATGTTATATGGGATGATCCGTGTTTGGCGGGCTTCCAGTTTGTTTGACCACAAGACTCATTCCCCTGCAGCCCTGTGTTTCATCTGCATCCACATGTTTCAATATTTATACGCTAATATTGCTGCATGCCTATTGCCTAATCACCATCTACTACTGGTCGTCTATTTGACAATTGAATTCCTAAAAGTCAAACTACCCTCAAGAATGGACCACCACCGCCTGTAAATTACGACTTCTACTTCAGCCACCGTGGTCAACTGCTTTCGATGGATCGCTGCAATTCTAATGATTCAAGCCATTAGTTAGAAATGAACGGTTACGATTAAACCACATTAAAATAATTAAATAATTAAAAATTAAACAAGTTAATGGATGGTTAAACCAATCCTCACCACATGGTTTGCCATTCTAAAGTTGTGATTGGGTTTGCCAATTACCATAAGGGGTATCCTATCACGACTTCAGGAACACCTCCTTTCTCTTTAAAGGTAGTGGCCAACTACCTTAGGGTGTGACTAATCACATTGGCCATTGTCACGTTATGAGAGCGGTGGTTGGCCATCCGACAAGGTGGTCACATCAACTTCAAGAGTATTTGAGATGGTTGCACCACCCTTGATAACTTAAGTGGTGGTTTCGAGTTTTTCATAAGCCCTTAAGGGATGGTGGGATATCTGATGGAATGGCTAACCACCATCTTCAAAGAGTGAAAGGGCGGTCAACTATCTTTTTAGGTGGCTGACCACTTTATTTGACTACCAATTAATTTCTTTTGATTTTTAAAATTTCATTTTTGATGTGATTTATTCTAGCCGTTCATTTTAGGATCATTGATTGGAATTGAAATGGCAAGAAACCTCAATCCAAAGTGGTAGAGTAGAGTTATGAAATCAGCTCACGACTTGGGATGTATAATCAGCATGCTATTTTAATTCATTGTGCAACTCACCATCATCCTCTTAATTATCACTATTTTTCTCTTTGCAACGTCAACTAAGTTAACATATTTAAGAAACTTTTTTTTTTTTTTAATGAATAAGCAGTTAGAAGTCTTGTATGCAGCGTTAAATAAGCAGTTACATATAACCGTCTATACCTATAATCAGCATGCTATTTTAATTCATTGTGCAACTCACCATCATCCTCTTAGTTATCACTCCTTTTCTCTTTGCAACTCACCATAAATGATTTTTATGATTGGGTTTAATTTGAGGTATACTTATTATAAAATAAGGAATTTGCGAAATATGAAATTATTAGATATTTCAAAAGAAAAAAAAAAACAAAAAACAAAAAGAAAGAAAGAAGGAAGATGCTAATAATCATGGTAGGCAGAAGGTCTAGATTGAGTTATATTATTATTATTATTATTAGAGAATTGTTAATGATGTATGGGAGATGGATGAGAGATATACATATAGAAGGTCTTTATTACTATTTATTGATTTTTGGGATAATTGAAACACTCCAATACTTAAGTCAATAGAATATTTAATAGAATAATTGAATAAAGAGATTTTGAAACAAAAAAATCATACCTTGCTTTTTGAGATGTATATTTTTATAAAGAGAAGCTCTTAAGTCCTAAACATAATTTTTTAAATGTTCGCTGTGTTAAAGATTACTTTTCGTGACGAGGCTGATTATTATTATTTTTTTCATTCAATATAGGGATGGGGAAGTTCATGATGATGCTGATTCAGTGGCCTTAGGCATATTTATGGTACCAACAATAATTAAGTATTTTGTTAACTTAAGTACCTACTCTGGCTATTTAAGACGAGCAAACCCACGTGGGAACTGATGATCTTATCCATAGTTCGAATCAAATAAAAATCCAACGGTGCAAGAGGCAGGTGTATACGATATGGGAGTGTCCGAGGGTTCAGATGCAAAGACATCCTCGTACACTCACACAGTCGCACACGCGGACCGTTTCGAGTTAAGTAAAAAGTTAAGAATCCCTAAGAGACACCTCTGTTTGCTGCTCTCGGTGTTCGTCTCATCGCCGCTGCCACCATTTGGGGGGAAAGGAATCCCTCTCAAACTCCAATAAGAACTCAGGTATTCTATTTGTTTATATATTTATTATTATCACTCTCATTATTCAGAAGCCACAAGCGAGAGGCTTCCGGGATTTTTGGTGGTTATTCTTCAAATATTTGGTGTGCAGTCTCAAGATACTATCTCCACAAACGTAAGATTTGCTCTCAGATTTCTTTCCTCTGTATCTTAGATTTTCTTGTGGATTTTCTCTCATTCATGGAAATTTCGAATCTTTTGTATGTGCTAGGCTATAGGGTTATAATTATTACTAACCGGCCGTACTTTTGTTTCGTTTCTTCAATGGAATGGAAAATTAGCTGAAATTTAATTTAGATTTCACCTCACCCATTTCCTATGTCAGTTGGTATTTACATGAGACTTATGGAGGTTTCACAAGCTTCTCCTGACCAATCTAAGAAACGCGAATGCCAGAAATCGGATGAGCCGGCGGCGGTGCTTGTTTCGCTAGGTCCTATCACTCCCGATTCCGCCAGAGACAACGGGGATTTCCCAGTTGATTTCAAATCCCAAATCACATTGCTTAACAATAAAGTGGCTTCGTTTGATTCTAAATGCGACAGAGATGAGGACCCATTGGTTTGTATCCTCGATGGCAGCCCTCGGACGCCCAAGGATGATGTGTTCGACCCATTTGCGCCTGGCCCTGACGACTTGGCCTTGGCTCCCCCCTGCAATAAGTACCTCCATGTGTCCAAGGGCATTATTGCACGCCGCCTCCATTTTGATTTTTCTTCCATAGGAGCTGTGGAGGAGGAAGCTGGTGCCCAGTCCCTTTCGGATGAAGAGATGTTAGAATCGGTTTATGAGAATCTCTTGCAAGTTATAATCTCAAAACAGACCGAGGGTCTTCTCTCTGGGATTTCACATGTAGATTGCGATTCTGATGGGTGTAGAACACCTCCGTCTGCGCCACGTTTAAGTGGAGTTGCTGATACTTGTCCTGGGGCTCCTATGAAGCCCACTGGGAAACCAAGGAACATTGATTTGGGGTTATGCAGAAAGCTTGATTTCTGACTTCAATGGCCTCTGGTTACTGGTTGGATTATATATGACACAGCACTGGTAACTTATCTTTCATAGATGTATAATGTGCTAGTTCTTAAAGAAAGAATATGTTTGAATAGGAAATAACTGTCTGACTGAGTTTGGACTGAAGTAGTCTCATTGTATAGCCATTTCTTACATTGATTTTATGTTAGAATCACCCAAAATCTTCTGCTCTTCTTCTGCCAAACATGATGTCTGCATCCTATCCTATCTGTAACATTTCTGTTTCTCAGATAACTACATGTCATGGTGAAGATTCATTATTAAAATGCCAGATTTAGATTTTGAAGTTGGTTGGTATTAGTCAACGAACTGCTGCGATGAATAGCTATAAACACCTATGGCGTTGAAAGAAGATTGTGCTTTATGTTGAAGGTGGTTTTCTGGCCCTTTCTATGGAATTATAAAACAAAACTCCGAAGCTAAAATTTTCTTCCACCATCTCGTAAGAAATCAGTGCTATAGTAATAGAAGTACTAGAATTGAGACGCAGGTGTGCTTATTTTGCTACTTCTTTAATGTTCTATCGTTTCTACCACTCTAACAGCATTTTCAATAAATTACTTGTCCACAATCTTCCACTTTGCTCCCATGATTCCTATCTCAGCTGCTTCTATGTTTACCTATTTTTGTGAAGCAAGATGTTTGGGGAGTACCATTGCATAGTTGTAAGAAAATCTAACCTTGAAGAAACTGCTTGAAGGAAATGGGGAAAAATCTGATGGGGGATGTCCCGTAATTGGGCAGGACTTCTGGATTATCGTGGTTATTGAGTGAATAATTAACATCTTGTGCGATTAGATTTGACTGTTTCTAGTAAGCATCGTTTGTTCGGTTTCACCATTTTGTATCTTGAATCATTTCTCTCTACTATCTTTTACCCAAGAAAGAATAAGCCTCTCCCTCTGTGTCTCCCCCCATGCTACAAAGTAAATCCAGCCTGAATAAATTTTAGACAATATTATCCACACCGTTTACTGAGTATTACTACAACAACTTACATCTCCATACGAAGCATACGAACCTAACAAAAATTTGGTACAACAGAGAGTTAACCATCTGATTGGCATTCCAGTATTTGGGTACCAAGGCCTTTGAAATTGTTTCCTGGGGGCAACGTTCACTCCCTGTAAAGAAGAGACGAGATTTTCCCCACCCAAGCGCTTCACTCCTTCAAAGCCTAGTCTTTTGCTTGCAAGTTTGCCTGCTGATGCTCATGTTTGGAACAGAGATGGTCAGTTGGCACGCAGATACAGCAACAGCGTGTCTTTTGAAAATCCCCAAGAAGTTGATCCTGCCCGGAATTCTAGTCTGCGTTTCCATGACTAGATTGCCACCTACTACATCATTGATCAAACCTGTCAAGTTGGATGCTAACTCGTCTACCTCCACCGTGAGACGGCAAGGAAGTGTTGCGGTGCCCCTTGCAGGAATCAGACCCGCGTAGATATCAGCCTCTCCCACCTGGTTGCCTTGGTATAACAGGAGACTCTTGCCTTGCCCATGCTTGAAGCTGGCGTAGTTTCGGTTCTCAACGAGGAACTTGATGTCAAGGGTAAGGTTGAATTCAACCTGAATGACAGGGAATGAGATGCGAGGAGCCACGCCTTCAACGGCTGCAGAGAGGAGTTGGACCCTGGGTGGTTTGGACTTAAAGACGGTCAGGGCTAAAATCAGGGCAATTATGAAGAGCAGCATGAGCAAGACAAGCGCAGCCCCCCCTGCTGCAAATAGACACCGGCGTCTCTTCATTAGTTTGGCGTCCAAGGGGGCTCTTCCCCCCCTTGGAATTGCATTGCTGCTATCGTTTCCCGGGTCCAAGCGGATTTGGTCCTTCTTCATTTCTGCCATTTCTGGTATCGTTTAGTTCCAAAATCCGTCGACAATAGGCGATGGATTGTGAAAACAGATAAGTCAGACGTGGTGGGAACACAACATGCGACGGATTTAGTAATACAGATGGGAAAACCACGCCTTTAAATGCTTGGTCGTCTTTGGTATGTACCATTGTGATGTCGTGGGAAAATTCTAATGGAAAAGCATTTAGCAATACGGTTGGGAGAACTACACCTTTAAATGCTTTGGACCCGCCACCTATTTGATTAAAGTGCTGTGCTACCATCCATAAACGATGCTATCCAGTTAGGTTGGGGTTAGGGTCCTTAATTTAGCACACTTAATTAAGCCACCATATGAATTTCCAACTACCAACACCGCTTACCTCAGCGGATCTGGATTCACTGAAATTCTTAGGAAATTTCAGTTTCTGAAATTTCAGATCTAGGCCATCTATTTTTCATCTAAGAGTCATTGTTCTGTCACGTGTCCTACTACTAATAAAATAATAAGATAAATCCCCTAGATCCTAATCCTACCTCAGCTTATGTGGCTACACTCTTACCATAATTTGTTTTCACCGACTTTTCTTTTCACATAATCAAACCTTCTCGCGATTCACGGATTCGACAATAATTCAACACGAAATTAATAAATTAAAGTTGAGAGGTTCATTTAATTAAATGGATCATATTAGAATTAATCTATATAGTCTTATATCCATGCATCTACACAACATGAACTAGATATGCAATATTTAGAGCGGTCAATTTTTGACACGACTTGTGAATCTAACACAAATTTAATACGAAATTAACAAATTAGGGCTTAAGAATTTGAACCGTTTTATTAAACGAATTGAGTTAAGATTGACCTAAATAATATAACACCATGTTTCAAACCCGATACGGACACAATTTGTCATCACTAATCAAAGTAAATACGCCTATACCTACATGTCACTTAATTGAAGGTACGCAAAATCCTTCAATATACTATTTACATCATCAAACCCAGATTTCAATTAAGAGGACAAAGTCAATAAAAGCCATGATGGTGTAACCATTACGCATCAACACATATCTACTCCTTACTCCTTAGTCGATCAGAAGTACCTAAGCCAAGGGACCATCCTTCCTTCGCTGACATAACCGACTCCAACCAATTCGGTGTGAACTCCCTTCTTTTAAGAACTGTATTTGATGCTTCTTCAAGGCATCTCGCTACAGTTGTACCAAATTTGTGCCGACTCAGTGAATAATCTTCATTGCCGACGCCTGATTTGCTTTGACCAAGGATCCATAATAACTGCATATTATGCAGAACAGAGCTCATAACATTGGGGCTAGAGAGAGTATAACATTTGTAACTAGCGTGGAAGCGGAATAATTCCTTAAATTCTTCTTAGCAGCAGATCTATAAACAAAAATAGCTTCAATTTCTTATTGGGTCATATATATCTTACTTTGAGCAAATTTCACAAAACCAAAAGAGATGCTATAAAGAGGTTTTGAAAGCCCATCATGAGCAATATACAAAGAGGAAGCTGATATTCAAGTGCAGAGATGATGAAAACTTACCTACCCTTCCTTTTCCTTTACATTCACTCATTTTTTAATTACTACAACATGGGAATCTCCCGGTGATTAAGCATTCATAATTCTAACAGGAGTTTTATTCCCTCATCATGTTTGTTGTGCTTTGAAGCACATGTCAACTTGATGAATGAGAAAAGTTAAACCTATCAACATTCACCAGTTTGTTGACATCTCTACTCCCAAGCCAAAAAGGTACAGCACCATATTGAAATATTAAGCACAGCCGTCTCTAACATCGTTTTCATTGCCTTGACTAATTACCCGAAATCCAAAATATTCACACATTAACAGGCTATTGATACCATGGGCAACTGTAGCTTTGGAAACCCAGCACATCCTCTAAAGCCTATCTCAATCTCCAATAACAGTTAAACCAGAATTCACTGGACACAAATCAACTAGATTATACAATCCGCTTATATTTTAATGTTTGAAATTGAATCACATACCCACCCAAACTCAAGAATTTATTTTATTTGACATGTTTGTTACTAAAATTCAGTCAAAGAGTGTGTATTGGTGCAGAAATACCCAAATACAGCTTAGAATTCCTCCAATCTATGAACAAATATATCCATAAAATAAAAATTAATTAGAGAAAAGAAAATTTTTAACGAATCAAGAATTAAGAAGTGCGCACAGAGACTCTGCCATATATAGCAACAGTATAACTACAACTCTTTAATCCAACAAAAAACAAAAAACAAAAAAACAAAAAAACAAAAAACGAGGACCGTGTACTTACAAGCGGTGGCTAAATTTTTGTCTTATACACGCATTTTTGATCGCCAATAGTTCGATTGGAGATATAAATGTTGAAATCACAGGTTGTGGAAGTATCGGCGTGAATCTTGAAAAAAAGGATTTTGACTTTGCCGGAAAGTTTGACGACGGTGTTGAAGGGCAGGGCACCGGAGGTGACATCGGATAAGATATCGGAGTTGGAGAGTAAACGGTCGGCCATGACGGTGAGTGTCAGGTTGATGTGTTCGGTCCCGCCGGCGGTTATTTCGCCGGCCATAAGTGGCGCTTCGCCGACGAGCTGGCCTCTGTAGTTGAGGAGGGCGGTGGAGTTGTCGTACTTGTAGCCCACCTTGTTAGGGTTGTAGACGGAGACATCCGCTCCCACACTGACATTGATGTACACTCTGACCTTGGCAATATCCAGAGACACGTCCAGATCCTTGATGCTCAGGTTGTCGTACGTTGTCACGGGACGCTTGGCCTTGAACACTGTGAACGCTAGTATTACAATCAGTATCACTATGCCGACGATGCTCCCTATCACCGCTATACAACACGTCTTTCTGCGCTTCCCAGATCGTCTCACCGATTTTCCGTCCACCTCCATCCTTTTACTTGTATTCAAATTCTTTTTCCGGCAAATACTCCTATATATGATCCTGTGATGAGCTTTTTGGTTTTCTTTCTCTTCCAAATTCCAATATATAAAGATTATTAAAGAGAAAGAGACAGAGAAAGAGAAAGAGAGAGAGTGAGACCTGGGTGAGGGCGGCCGCGCTTTGAGCCCACGCTAGCTTTGTGGGCTATTGGCCTTCTAGGTTGGGCTAAGAACTTCTAATATTTTGTTGAATTAATAAAGGAAATAAATTTAAACATAATCTGATTGGAGGAGGATAATTAATGAAATAGCCACCTTAAGTCGCGCTCAAGAGTCGCCTTCCCGGGATTGATCTTGCCGCGAGATATTTTAGTTAAATTAACGATGAGATTTAATTGGCATTAATGTATACTATATAGTTAAGCCGTTCAAATATATGAACTTATTCATATTAGGATTCCATCAGATTTTAAAATTTAAGTATTTTATTACATTTAACGGTTTAAATAAATATAGAGGTTTATGTGTTACTAAAGTAAGTAATTTTAGTTTTTAATATATCAAATTCATTTCCCTCAATAACTCACAAATATCTGTACTTTTTTATTTAAAAGTAAAATATATATATTTTAAAATAAATTTTTTATTGGAGCGTTTGGCCGGAGTAAAAAATTGTTTAACTTTAACATATTTTTGGTTAATCAATAAATAATCATCATTAGGTCCCTTTCCCACTTACTAGGCATGCAACTATTTGAGCATTTGGGCCTCACAAATAGCCATTTTACAAAGTGCAAGCAATATGGGTCACCATTTTTTAATGCCTTTAATTCTTACACTCTCTTCTTAAGCAACTCATCTTTGTTGTCCATTTCTTCCTCAATGCTTCTAGTATTATATATATATATATATATGGGGGGGGGGGGGGTTCGCTATTTGTCTGTAACCTGAGAGTGGTTCAAAATATATTTTATGCCGAAACAAACGGGATCAATTTACAATTAGACTGTTTTTTAATTACTTGTAAGTCTTTCAGATGAATTAGTATACTTATGTATAGCTGCCATACATCAAAAGGAGCTTGTTTTAGTGCATTTTTATCTCTTTTAGTTTTTATTTTTATTTTTATTTTTGGGTAATATGAATTGAATTGTAAACATTGGGCAATATAAGTATTTATAAACTAAATTCTATTACAAAAAAAATACATCTATTTATAAAAACTTTGCACAATACAAGTAAATTGAAAAAAAACTACAAAATACAATTGAATTGAATTATATTATCTAAAATAAAATACAAATGCATAATTGTTTTTAGCTGCCCACTTAAACACTCTTAACTTCTCCTTGCATATTTTTATTTTTATTTTGTTTTACAAATAAAGTGATTATTCGAAAAAAGAAAAAAGAAAAGCTTTAAAAAGGGTAGCTTGGGGTGGGTGTAGAAAGTCGAAACCCAAGAAAATACGGCCGATACCTGATTATACGCGTAGAAAAATCGATCTGAATGTAGGGCCAACCAGGTGTTTAAGAATTAAGATGTTGATTTGACTTGAAAGGGGGTTTGGGCCTTTTACGCAACCTGTACAACTTTCTGGGCTGGCAATTCAAATTTGGACCCTACCTTCCTAAACACAAACCCACAATAGATGGACCCTGGAGATGAATCCATCACAACTCACAAGAGTTTCTTTTTCTCTCAAGTAGAGTAGGTGGCAAACTGGCAATTCTTTTTTTAATGGGTTTTTTTGAGACTGTTTTTTACGAATTGAGTAAAAAATTATCATACTTAATTAATTAAATGTGTTTAAATGAATATAATAAGACCATAATTTTATAATTTAACAATTATTTTTATTTATTTATTTTGAGTCTTTGACTCATTGATTTTGTTCTAGATGAAATTTAGAGGTTACGTAAAAAAATGGTCTAAATCAACTTGCAGGTCAATGGAATGGGATCCTTTTGAATTCCAGCCAGCCAAAGCCTGCCGGCACTAAATGGGGGCTCCTTGTCCTTGGAGACTGGAGTAGAGGGTAGATAGGGAGAACTGAATGATGTCGGCGTTAGGTGAGAATTGATTAAGTGGCCTCCTTCTTGCAAGGGTTACCGCACGCCCACGCAGTTTGATACTTTGCTTTACTGAATTGCTGCCGCTGCCGCAACGGCACCGATCGAGTAGAAGAAGAAGAAATGGGGAGTGAGTTCGAGTTGACTGGGTTCGAACAAGGGGTTTTGGAGACCTTGAAGAGGTGCCAGCAGCGAAATGAAAACACTCTGCTCTGGGCACTGGAAGTGACTAAATGCGTAAGGTCGTGGGGTATAGGGCTTCCCTGCGCCGAGTTGGGCCAAGTCTTGGTCTCCCATCTCTGCTTTGACAACAATCACTCATCCCTTTGGAAGTTCATGGAGCAAGCTCTTTCCTCTGGCCTCATCTACCCACTTCAAGTCCTATCCCTCCTCACGTCCAGGTTTGTTAATTTCTTTACTTATTTGTGATTACCCACCATCTACTTGCACCTGTTTGTTAATTTCTTTACTTATTTGTGATTTCAGGGTACTTCCTCATCGCCGCTCTCAACCAAAGGCGTATAGACTCTATCTTGAACTTCTTAGTCGATATGCGCTTTCGTTTAATCCAGTGATGGCAGATGCCTGCAAAGAGAAGTGTGTGTCATTTCCATTTCTGTTTGTTATCTTTTTTATTTTATTATTATTATTATTATTATTATTATTATTATTATTATTATTATTATTATATGGGTTGCATAGATGCTTGTTGAAATGCTTGCTAAAGGAATATAGTCGTTGCTAGCATAACTCACAATCAATCAACTAATGAGGTGTTGAATACATGCTATGCTATCTTTCAGGATAATAAAATCTGTTGATGTTGCCCTTCAACTGTCTCAGACATATAGGGTCCATATTCTGGAGCTTGGACATGCCTTCGTGCTGTTCTTTTTCAGTATTGTCGTTGGTTTGATTGATAGCACATTGGACGATTGGGGTTTACATATGACACCTACAGACAGACCAAGTTTTGCAGTTGGAAGCGCAGACCTCCTTGATATGGACATAGATTTTAAAGGGAGCCACAATTTCAGAGGAAATGAACATCATGAACATATAAGGAGGTCGAATTCTTTTATGGCCTTGGACGTGGTGGAAAAACTAACAGAAAGCAGAAAAGCTATGGTTATACTCCGCCTTGTTCACTTGAACATGTATGCACACCACTTTTCGTGTTGTTTGCCTTCAATTTTTGCCTCCCTGTGAACTTTTTTTGATGTTATTAGAATAAAACCATGCATTCTTTTCTAACTATTCAACTCTTTGAAGTTTACTGAAACTGCTTGACATATGCTGCTATGATAGTGCATCTATTAATCCATCAAATTGCTATTCTTTTCCAACTCTTGATCTGATTTCTTGAGTGGAACATATTTATCATTAGACAAATATATGATGATCATCCTGGGAAATCTCTTTAGAAATTTAGAATTTATTTAGGTTGAATCCTTCAGTTGATGGATATTGTCTTTGAATGAATCCTGTTTTCTTTCGCCCTGTAGCCCATGTTCATTTTAATATTTGGATTTAAAGAAATCTATTTGCCTGTACTTTTCGTATTACTGGTCGAAGGCTTCATGGATAATGTATGAATTCAATACTGTTCTATCTCAAACGAGCTGCCTAGATGATGATTCTCATGATTTTTATTTATTTTTATAATCCATTTGTGTTGTTAATTATTTTTCCCTTGTCTTCAGCATAAGGATGTTCCTTGAGGAGATTCTTTGATATCCTAATATGAACTTTTTTCTAATGACTGTCACTGAGATTTGGGTCTAACAGCATAATGCTTGTGTTGAGGGTGCGAGGTGGGAGAGGTGATTGATAGCTTGAAACAATATCTAGCAAGTAGTAGGTCAAGAGATAGGCCATTGGCTGTTCTGTCAAACTCTTAATAAGAAATTGAGAGTAGGAAGGGCAGAAGATATATTACTTTTCCACCTTCTATGTTATTTGCAGTTGTATATGCAATTATGGGCCAATGCAATACATTTTGAACTGTATGTTTGGTTTTTTATTTAGCTGCATATACGTATGATGCTATCCTACTCTTAAAATGGTAGGCACTTTTAAATGTGTATGACTGTACACAAGTACAAGCTCAAACATAAATCTACTTCTATGCCAAGCAAATCTTCATGTAGAAACTGATATGTATCATCCCTTTCTCTTGTTTCTTTTACCTGAAAGGCCTGAGAAGTTCAATGGCCTCCTGCAGAGGCTGTGGTTCCTTGAGGCCAATGAATTGGTATCCCCAGATCTGAATTCTGCAAATCAATTATTGGCAAAATTATCTGCCAACATTCACAGAGTGTTGGGCTTTCAGTACCAGTTAGACAAGCGCCATATAATTGGGATGCTTGTTGATATCCCGTCATGTAAGCCAGCGCCTTGCTTCCATTCGGGATTTAGTCGGTCTGCTTGCTGGGTTCCTTTTGATATTTACATGGAGAATACAATGGATGGGAAACAACTTCCTATCAAGTCTGCTGTGGATGTATTGACAGGTTATCCTCTTGAAGAGTATACCTTGAACTTTTTCCTGTTCAATTTCTGTTATTTGTGTGTGTGTGTGTGTGAGAGAGAGAGAGAGAGAGAGAGAGCAGATATCACATTTATAAAATAAAAGAGATAATTTGTTTGATAATTGCAAATAATTATTATTTCCTACATTTGATGACTAATTGCAGAGGCAATTAAGACTCTCCAAGTATTTAACCAGGCAAGCTGGCAAGAAACCTTCCTGGCGCTTTGGCTTTCAGCCCTTCGGCTTGTGCAACGAGTTGAGACTAGTCTATATTAACAGTTCTTATCATGAAAAATTAAATACACTCATCTGATGTTTACTCTCTGAATCCTTCGTTACAGGAACGTAATCCTCCAGAAGGTCCGGTTCCAGGTCTTGAGGCTCGTCTTTCTGTCCTTCTGTCTATCGTCCCCTTGGCAATTGCTAATGTTTTGGAGGATGAGGCCAAACTGTGTTGCTCTTCTATTCCAGGAGCTACTGCTACTGGATATGTTGAATCTGGGTGTAGGCATAAAATGAATGGGAAGCATCGTGCTTCAAGGAAAGATGGGCTGATTTCCTCTCTCCAGGTTCTTGGACACTTCTCTGGCCTGCTATGCCCTCCGTTATCTGTCATTAGTGAAGCTAATAATGCAGCTAGAAAAGCAGCTAGCTTCATTACTAATGCCAAGAACGAAAGGGATGGTATAGGTGGAGGCAGTCATGTTGATACTTCTATAAAAGCAGGTAGTTTGGGCAAGTATTTAATTAACTTCTAATCTCAAATCCTCAGTTTTTATTATGGCATGGGATCAATATTACATCCATACATTACATAGACATGGGTCTAGGTTTATGCCGTTTCACCTTTGTCTAGTGCTGTCTGTAATGTTTTTGCAATTAATTGTTTATGCCTTTCAGGGGGCAACATGAGGCACCTCATAGTGGAAGCTTGCATTGCAAGAAGTTTAATTGACACATCAGCATATGTTTGGCCTTGTTATGTGTCTGCATCAATAATTTCACTGTCAGATTCATCATCAATTGAAAAATCTCCTTGGTTAATATTTATGGAAGGAGCACCATTAAATGGTTCTCTAATAAATTCTCTTATCACGACTCCTGCTTCGAGGTATAATAATTTTTTTGTTTGTTAAATTCTAATACTAGTAAGTCTGGCGTTGAATAATTGTCCCTCCATTTTCTCTCCTCAAGTTTAGCGGAGATAGAGAAATTATATTATATAGCAATAAATGGATCAGAGGAGGAGAACTCTGTAGCTGCAAAGATTCTATGTGGTGCATCTCTCTCCCGTGGATGGAACATTCAGGTAGCATCACTAGTGATGTTGTAAAGTTGTACTTCGGCTATTTTTAAAGTCCTCTTCTATCAATAGTGTGGCTGAGAAGCTCCTTCTAGTTAGTTGGTTTCTCTTATATATTCCTTGTGTACTTGGGGGCGTTTTACGATTTTAATGGTATCTTAATCACTTATATAAAAAAAACAAAAATAGTGTGGGCGAGACGGTGCTCTATGGCTTTAATTGTTTATATGTTCCATGAATTGATTCTCATACTACTTTTGTTTAGTCATGCCTATCAACAAGAAGAAAGAAGAAACAACTTTTTTGTTGTTGTGTTTTTTCATGGACTTAAGGGTTAGGAAAGTGAAGAATTTGTTCCTTGTATGGAAGCTCTTGTGCTACTGATTAGGATTTATGGATTGTTTACATTTCTGTTATGTTACTTGAGATAAGATCCAAAATTCAATTGAATCTCACAAAGGTGATAAAAAGAAATCATACAGTGATCTGATTACTGCTCTAAACAAGTAAACCCATACTTGAGTCCCTTAAGCTTTTTGAGTAAAAGCAACGAGAAAACTAGTTCTCAACTCAAAGCAAACTTCATGTAGTATCCCTCTAATTTGTTGACTTAAGATAAAAGTAGATTATTATTATTATTATTATTATTATTATTATTTTTTTTTAAATTAAACCAAACAAATTGACTCTTCCTTCTATTCCTAGTTTCCTCCCCCCCTCCTTTTTCTATTTAATGCTATTCTAGCACATGGGACTATTGTAACTCTTTGCCTTGTCTTCATCCCAAACAAATCCCAAACTCCATGCAGCTTAAAATGCCACATTCACAGCCCTTACCTGGAACAAGTAGGCATCTTTTGGAATTCTTTTTAAATGCTACTGAACATTAGGACCAACTGCAATGTATGTATATCAGTTCCCATTAAAGTCTCTACTTCTGGAGTTTCAGATTTGTTTATTTTTGTATTTAGGACTTGAAGCAATTGATCCCCCTCTCCTCTGGTTTTTTAAAGTGGATAACTGTGTTATCTACTTTCAAAATCACTTCTTTTTTTTTTTTTGGCAGGAACATGTGGTGCGATTTGTGGTCAAGCTTCTTTCTCCTCCAGCTCCTCCTAGTTATACTGGACCAGGGAGTCACTTAGTTGATTATATGTCCATGTTGTATGCTCTTCTTTTGGGAGCTTCCTCTGTTGATACTGTTCATATACTTTCTTTGCATGGTGCGGTAAGTACTTTTATATATAAATATTTATGATCTTAGGTTGACAATACGAGTTTCATATGCCTTTTAGGCTCGTGCTGTTGTGGACGCATTTTGACTTGCACTCTTGCAATTTGCAAGCATGATTTTGGTTCATAACAAGTGTGCCATTACTGCCCAGAAAAAAGAAAAAAGGGGGGAAAAAAAAAAAAAAAAAAGTGGGCCATTATTGGCTAGTCATAACATTGAAAAAATCTGACAAAAAAAAAAACAGGGAAAGTCATTTTCCTTAACCTTACAAAGGTTCTTGGCTGCCAATCAGCTTGATCTGATATATTGTTTGATAATATGCCTGTTGGCATTTAAACATTTTTAGTGATATTTTAAGAAATGGAAACTATAGGTCCTTGACCTTTTGATTTAAAATGGCAATCTGCCCATGGACATGTAAAATGTATTGGCAATGTAATTGGTGTAATTGACATAAATGACCAAATTGCTATATAGAATGAAAATTAAGAGATCATAAATATCAGCGGTGATATTATCCCCCTTCATTTTATTGATATGGCATTTAGAATATATTTTTTCATCAGCAAATACAAGTTTTCATTTATTTTGGACAAAATGGTTGCATTTTGGGTTAGCTTGAGAGCCGACTTAAAGAACCATGGTTTGAACTTTTGGGGATGGATATCTTTGAAGTAAGGGTTTTTTGGATGTTTGCTCTTTTTATCTATTCTCTATGGCATTTCTGTTGGAAGACATACTTTGTGCCATTACTCCTTGCTGTATTGACTAACAAGTTGATATCTGTATTCTGATGGATGCAAAATGTTTCTTTTCCTACAGGTCCCTGAAGTTGCAGCTTCATTAATGCCACTTTGTGAGGCCTTTGGCTCAGTAAAACCCTCATCAAGTAACAAGTCAAGCAAAGGTGACGAGCCCTCGATTCACATGGTCTTTTCTTTAGCATTTCTGTATCTTCTTCGTCTATGGAAATTCTACAGAGCCCCTCTTGAGCAGTGCATTTCAGAGCGAGGAATAGTAGGAGTTCAGGGTGAGGTCACTTTGGAGTATCTTTTATTATTGCGCAATAGCAGCATTGCCTCTTGCCAGGTCGAAACAAATAGCAATCCAAACGAGTCTGAGTCAGCATCAGGAAAGCCTATATATATTGATTCTTATCCCAAATTACGAGCCTGGTATTGTCAAAACAAATCTTGTATAGCTTCAACCCTTGCTGGCCTCTCCAGCGGAAATCCTGTTCATCAAGTTGCTAATAAGATTTTGAGTATGATTTACTGGAAAATGACTAAAGGTGTCACCTCAGCTAGTAACTCTTCAACACTAACAAGCAGCAGCACAGGCAGCTCCCCTGCAAGTACTGGAGAAGATGATTATCAAAGACCTATGCTCCCTGCATGGGAGGTGTTGGAATCTATTCCGTTTGTTCTTGAGGCAATTTTAACTGCTTGTGCCCATGGAAGGCTTTCATCTCGGGATTTGACAACAGGTTAAGTGCTAACTTGTAAGCTGGGGCTCAATGTTTGTGTTTGTGTGTATGTGTGTGTTTTTTTTTTCCCTTTTCCCATGTACTTGGGATGCTTGTTAATCCTTTCTGGTTTCTGAATATATTTTCTGCTTCTGTTATTTGCAAATATTACCTAATATCGTCTATTGCAAATAGAACTTAGGGTCTTCTTATGCACCTCCCCATCATCGGCAAATCTCTTAGTAGTGCTTGAATGCTTGCAGGCCTGAGAGACCTTGTTGATTTTCTTCCTGCATCTCTTGCTGCTATTGTTAGTTACTTCTCTGCAGAAGTTACTCGTGGTATATGGAGACCTGTTCCAATGAATGGAAAAGATTGGCCCAGTCCAGCAGCAATCCTTCCGTCAGTACAGTCTGAAATAAAAACCATACTTGCTGCTGTGGGTGTTGATCTTCCAAGCTGTTCCACTGGTATATTCCGCCTCTTTATTTATATTTAAGTTTTTTATTTTTTACATGTAAATAATTGCAAATATTCTAGTTTAACGATAACTGTTTGACTTAATAATTTTGCAGTTTAGTTGCTAAAGCTTTCTTATATGTTGTAGGAAATTCACTTATAATGCTTCCACTGCCTATGGCAGCGCTTGTCAGTTTAACCATTACTTTTAAACTTGAAAAGAGTCTGGAATACATCCATTCGGTTGCTGGGCTGGCTTTGGAGCACTGTGCATCAAGCTGCCCTTGGCCTGGCATGCATATAATTGGATCTCTATGGGCTCAAAAGGTCCGACGCTGGCATGACTTCATTGTTGTAACATCATCTCGTTCTATCTTCAGGCAAAACAAAGAAGCTGTTGCCCAGCTCCTGAAAAGTTGCTTCTCCTCATTCCTTGGATCATTTGACATCTCAACTTTTTCATTGAACAATCAAAGCAGCGTTAATGGTCTGTTGGGAAGCTCTATTTCTGCTCGTGGTGTTTGCTCTTCTGTAGCACCTGGATTTCTATACCTCCGCTCCTGTCGGACAATACAGAATGTAGACTACGTAAATGATATTATAGTAGGACTCGTAGCTGAACATGCTCGGGAATTAGCTGCCAGATGGGCAAGCACAGACTCCCCTCGGTTGAAGTCTAGTCAAGCATCATTATCCATGGCCACTACTAGGGCAAGGGAGGTGGCCTCACTAGGAGCAAGCCTTTTATGTGTCACGGGTGGAGCGCCCCTGGTCCAAGAACTGTTCAGGAATACCATTCCAACCTGGCTGCTATCGTCAAGGGAAGAGAAACTTCACAAGGTGAGTGCTGTGTCCCGTATAGTAGAGGGGTACGCCATGGCATATCTGTTGATTTTGTCAGGGGCAATTTTATGGGGTGTTGAGGCGAAACCGGCATCATTGGCGTTCGCTAGAAGGGCCCGTATTGTTGGGGCTCATATGGACTTTTTGGCGGGGGTATTGGAGGGAAACATATCACTTGCTTGTGATCCTGCTACTTGGAAAGCTTATCTGTCTTGTTTAGTAGGCTTAATGGTGCGCTTCACTCCAGCATGGATTCAAGAAGTGAAGCTGGAGACGTTGAGGAAATTGGCCGGTGGATTGAGAGGATGGCATGAGTGCGAGCTGGCCCTTTCTCTGCTTGAAAGAGGTGGGACTGCAGCCATAGGATCTGTTGCCGAATTAGTGAATGTAATTAATTAGTTCTGTGGGTATGTAGGATCTGTTTAATGTAAACAGAAGAGTTGTAAAAGCAATATAAAAGGTCCTCGATCTATGAGTACCATTACAAAATACTCTTGCCTTTCTGTTTCCATCTGTTAGCATGTAGGTTTTCTTCTTGTTTCTACGAGTGGCCAAGTTTTTAGCCATCTTAGAAAATCTTGAAGGGACAAGCTGGGCCACTCAGGTTCCAGGGGGCGAAAGATCCTGAAAGAAGGCAAAGGATGATTGATTTTAGGCTCAAATTGATTGTTGAAAAAACGGAAGCTTCATGGTTTGCTTGGCGTATTTGTTGTACTCATTATCCTCGTGAAAGTAAAATATTGAAGGGGGCACAAGCAAACACAATAATGATGCCTCTTAATGGGTGATTAATCTCTTCTCAAGTATATCTGCCAACTGTTAGTTTTATTTGAGGAAACCCTGTTTTTCCTTCATGTTTAGCTGAGTTACTGAGTAAGCACGTTTGGTATATTCCAATTGAAATAACGGGCGTTGTCAGGAATACAAGAAGATGTAATGGAATGATTATCTTATTCATTCGTTTGGTAACATGATTCATGACCAAATTTTTTAATTAGAATATAATTCAATTTCAACCAAATTTTTAAAATACCCCTATACAAGTAACACTAGAATAACACTTACCCTCCTCTCTGTTGGTGCTACTCCCAACTATCGCGTTAGGGAGTGTTTGGATTATTCAATCTAGTGGCGGTGACTACTCCTTACGACATCGGGGTGATGGCCACTTGGAGAGGTTCAATTGTGATTCACCACCCACTTAAAGATTGAATATTTTCATAATAAAAATATAACCAAACATCATAATAAGTATTTTAAAGGAATAGCTAGTCTCTATATGAACCTTACCTTACTGGGAATGTTTTTTAGAGTGAGTTAATTTGATCAAAATTGAAGATTGCATGAAAACTGTGTTTTATTTTAAAGGAATAGCTAGTCTCTATATGAACCTTACGGGGAGTATTTTTTAGAGTGAGTTAATTTGATCAAAATTGAAGATTGCATGAAAATTGTGTTTTGGCGGGCCGAATTTGAAAACTATTTTGTATTTGGTAAATTTCTGTCAAAACATAGGAGTAAATTCTGTTAAGGAATAATCTCACATTGTCTGTGGACAAGATCTTAGGCGTGTTTACAAGGAATGGGCAACCCTCTCTTATAGAACCGATTTTATGAGATGAATTAGGCCCACGAATTTCTTCATGGTATCAGAGCCTACCACATGACGAATGGGGGTCCACACTACTTACCCCGTGACAAGGACCAAGAAAAAATACTGGCCTGCATGTGAGGGAGGGTGTTGAGAAATAGTCTCACATTGCCTGTTGACAAGATCTTGGGCATGTTTATAAAGGAATGACAACCCTCTCTTATAGAACCGGTTTTATAAGATGAGTTAGGCTCACGAATTTCTTCAAATTCTAATGTGTAAGTGTAAAAATACAAATATGGAGCTACAATACCCATAAAAATATAAAATATGGATAAATGCAAAATTAGTCCCTGGACATGGACAATGAATCGATGATGGCATGGACAGTGAATCGATGGGGAAGATGAAAACGATGGCGGCACAGGGGGGATATAGGGAGATTATGTTTATTTCATTTGATGTGGAGTGTGTGCTGAAGCTTCAAAATGACGTGGAAAAGCTTATTTGTCATTTTTTAAAAGCATAAATAAAAAAGAACATATGTCTTATTTTTATTGGGTGTGAGGTGGCAATGAAACGATTTATGTTAAGATCCTGTTTGGGATTGCGTTTGAGAAATAGAGCTTTTAAGTCAAAAATCGCTTTTAAGCAAAAGCTTCATTTTTAAACTTTTACCAAAAGTGCGTTTTAGCCATTTTTAAGTTTTTTAGACCCTTAAAAGCGTTTTTAATTTTTTTACTAAATGAATACTTTTTTCTTCAAACGGACTTTTTGAGTGTTGAAAGTACTTTTAAGCCCCTCAAACGCAATACCAAACAGACCCTAAGTCATTTAACAGAAAATAAGTTCAGGAAGTAAAATGTTATTTTAACTTACCTTAAAAACTTATAAATTATTTTTTAAACTACATAGAGTGACTTGTAATATACTAATTTTACATTTATCCCTGTAAAATATATATGGCGTCGAATTGTCGAGTGTCGTGGCATCGAAGTGTGGGCTCTAGCAAAGCAGCAGCAGAGTCGCGGTGCAGTGAAGTGAAGTGAGAGGAGTTTGAAATAATTTAAACCAGATTTAGGAATACGAAATAAAATATATCACCCCTACGAATACAACAAGTATATAAACAATTACCTCCATCTGTCCCTCTCTCTTTCTCTTTCTCTCACGTACAGATACACTGCCTCGCCAGACTGGAGATAGAGATATCTTTCTCCTCTTTCGTAATCCCTAGCCCTCTGATTCAGAGAGAGGGAGTCCTGGGGCGCTAGCGCGCGTATGCGGGTTTGGCTATACTTACTCTGTGACTGAGGCTTTTGAATTTTGGAATTAGGGTTTTGGCGGACCGGAAGAGCATCCGAATTGGAGCTCCGTGTGAATTTCGAATTGGGTGTGATGTGGTAATTTAATTGAATTGAAAAGGTGGAGTATATGAAAATGGAAGGGAGGAGATTATCGGCGCCGTGCTCGAATCGAAGGATATTGGCAAATAAGAAAAGGGTGAGGGCAGAGGGATTCGTAAACAGCGTCAAGAAACTTCAAAGGCGAGAGATTTCTTCCAGGCGCCATCGAGCTTTCACCATCACCAATGCCCAGGAGAGGTTCCGCAACATGCGCTTGATGGTCTCTTTCTCTCTTTTTATTTCTTTTCTTTTTTGTCTTTCAGATGTTTTCCTTAGTAATTTCTCCATTCAATTTATCAATGCCTGTCCTTCTCCTTCATATAAAACTTTGCTTGATCTATCCGACTTTGATCACGAGGATGCTTGTGGTAGGTTTTTTTTTCCCCTTTTAAATTCGTTTACTTCTTTTGCATCAGGAGGAGTATGATACCCACGATCCCAAGGGGCACTGTTCCCCTGTATTGCCTTTTTTGATGAAGAGAACAAAAGTTATTGAGATAGTGGCCGCACGCGATATAGTCTTTGCGTTAGCACATTCGGGCGTGTGTGCCGCTTTTAGTAGAGGTACTACAATGCATAAATTCCTGTTTTTGTTAAATATGAATCATCCCTTTAACTATGGTCTTCGTTCATCTTTGAATTTTATTTCCCAGTAAAGAAAAATGATTGTCTGTTATTTTCTGCGTTGCTATTTCTGGATGCAGAGACAAACGAAAGGATATGTTTTTTGAATGTTAGTCCCGATGAAGTCATTCGAAGCTTGTTTTATAATAAGAACAATGACTCACTTATTACAGTGTCCGTTTATGCTTCAGACAACTTCAGCTCTTTGAAATGCAGATCCACAAGGATTGAGTGCGCAGATCTTTCTCTTATTATGTTCCTTTTTCATCTTCAACCCCTTTAACGTTTTTGTTACATCTCTTCCTCTTGTTGATATTTACCCGTTTATGTGATTAGATACATACGGAGGGGTAAGCCAGATGCTGGTTTTGCTCTTTTTGAGTCTGAGTCTCTAAAGTGGCCCGGGTTTGTAGAATTTGATGATGTTAACGGAAAGGTGCTAACCTTTTCTGCACAAGATAGGTATCTTTCCAGAGTTCATACTGTTCTATTTTGTTATGGTCAAATGCATAATTGATTCTAACAGGCTTGACGTAAATATTTTCAGTATATACAAGGTGTTTGACCTGAAAAACTATACTATGCTTTACTCCATATCGGATAAAAACGTACAAGAAATAAAGATCAGGTAATCACTCCCTCCCCTTCTGAAACAGTTATGCTACTCATAGTGTGTCTGTGAATTTATCTTTTACTGAATTCTTTGAATCGACAGCATGCCAAATTCCTTCTAAGTTCTCTGCCTTAGAATCATGCCCATAAACGTAACAACTATTTTATTTATATATTTATATCGATCTAACTTATGGCATTCTTAAATAACTACATTTGACTACTGATTTAGAGAAAGAACATAAATTTCCTATAAACCAGCCTCTTAAAGTGACATGCGTCCTTTAAGCTATTAAAATGTGAAAAGTACATACTATTAAAAAAATATGTGCTTTCTCACATGCTAAGGGGTGCATGTCACTTTAAGATGCTGGTTTGTATAAATTCTTACAAACTCGTTTGTAGGAAATTTATATCCTTTGTGAAATAATGTCTGATCTTGACTCTCATAATCTTCTTATGTGATGGTGATATCCATTGGTCTTGGTGGCATTCCCATCAAGTCTAAGGTTTGATTTCTCTTGGGTGCAAATAATTCTTTGGGGCCAGCCGTCCGGATTACCCGATTCATGTAGAGGGGACGCTTTGTAGGGACCACGAAGTGGTTCCTCGTCATTAAAAAAAAATGTCTTAAAAATGAATAGATTATCATTTTTTGTAGTAATTGTCTTTGCTCTTTAATTTGAACTTCTTATAGATGGAGCTCTTAGGCTTTTGCTTTTGCTTTTGTTTGTACTGATGCATCCGTATGAACTAAGTGCATCATGTTTGGGACATGGTATGCAGGAGTATCTGTTTGTGTGAGTGTGTGTATGGTAAATGGTTGTTATTCACTCACTTGAACCAAACTAGTTACAAAGTATGGGTTCTTTATTCTGGTCTTCTACTCTTCTGCATCAAGTCTTTATTTTTTCATCTTAACCCATTATTTCTACTTTGATTGTACAGTCCAGGAATCATGTTATTGATTTTCGTTAGAGCTACGGGTCATGTTCCTCTCAAGATTCTATCAATAGAAGATGGCACAGTTCTCAAATCATTCAATCATCTACTTCATCGAAACAAGAAGGTGGACTTCATTGAACAATTCAATGAAAAGCTTCTTGTAAAGCAAGAAAATGAAAATCTTCAGATTCTTGATGTAAGTAATCATTGTCCTTTTGGGCATTATCTTGCAGCCTCTGGTTATTCTAGCTTCTTTTAAATGTCATTGCCTAAGTATTCATTGTCCTTTTGGGCATTATATTGCAGCCTCTGGTTATTCTAGCTTCTTTTAAATGTCATTGCCTAAGTATTCATTGTCCTTTTGGGCATTATCTTGCAGCCTCTGGTTATTCTAGCTTCTTTTAAATGTCATTGCCTTGATTGTAGGTTCGAAATGCTGAGCTGATGGAAGTTAGCAAGACTGAGTTCATGACTCCATCCGCATTTATCTTTCTGTATGAGAACCAGTTGTTCCTGACATTCAGAAATCGTACTGTCGCTGTTTGGAACTTTCGTGGGGAGCTTGTGACTTCATTTGAGGATCACCTTTTATGGCATCCAGACTGCAACACAAATAATATTTATATTACAAGTGATCAGGATCTTATTATATCTTACTGCAAGGCTGAATCTGATGATCATTGGATGGAAGGAAATGGTAATTCTCTAAAGGTCCTATGTTCATGGCTAGCTGATAATGGGCCACTCTGGCTTAGTTGAACCTACCCTTTTGTGATTGGCCATAGAAATTCTTTTGGAAGCAAATCTTCTATAGTGGATGCCTTTAGTGTTGGTTGACCCCTAGAGTAGTTGGTTTTACTTTTGAAGAGTTCTTCAAAAAGTTTCCACTTAGTAACCAAAATATTTGTGGTGTTTGATTTTATACTTTCTTCGATTATGATATTGATAACTGTGGTAATTGACTTAACAACTGGTTTGGTAATCTTGTGTTTAACAACTTGGAGTCTAAATTAGAATTTTGACTGCTAAATTTGAGTCAAGAGTTATTTGTCTGCCACTATGGCCTGTTGCGGTCCATTGTGTGTCATGTAATTTAGCTGTTGGTTTAGATTTATTAGAATTAAAGTGGAGGACAGAGCAGAACATTGGTTTTCAATTCTTGTGATATATGTAGCAATGGCACTAGTAATGTAGCATTTTTAGATATTCCAAGTATCTGCCAGGTTGTGTATGTTTTATAGAACATCATAATTTCTGAGATGAGAACAATGGTGAGCAGTTTTATCCCGTTTCTGTATTTGTCTCCTCACCAGAACATGGAGATAGCATAAGAATGGTCAGTTTATCACTATTTGTTGCTTGACTTGAGGTTGTGATTTCATGAGGAGAATATGTTAGGTGGGTGGAGTCATACTGTTGTCTCACTGTTTGCTCTTTGAAGCAGCTGGGTCTATCAATATCAGCAATATCTTGACTGGGAAATGCCTAGCAAAAATAAATGCTACCAGCGGCCGGCCCAAGGTTGATCAAAGCAGCAGCAGTGCTTGCAGTTCAAAGCAGCAGGATCACTCCAGGGTGAGAAGCACAGTTGCAGAGGCTTTGGAAGACATTACTGCCCTTTTCTATGATGAAGAACGGAATGAGATATATACTGGTAACAGGCATGGTCTGGTTCATGTGTGGTCTAACTGAAAATCTGCAGCCAGAGGATTGGTTTTCATTTTGACTAGCCATGTTGCGTATATTGACTGGATAACTTCAGTGCACTCTAATCGTTTTCCATGAGGCTTTCAAAGTGATTTTGTATTGTATCATTTGATCATCTGTGCAGTTCTTATGTACTAGTAGTTTTGTAGGTCTGCATTTGGGGAATGTATACTGCCTGATTGAGATGCAGCAATTACAAGTTTGTCCAAGCATTATAAATCTAGCAATTTCAGTGCAAATATTTAACATTTTTATTTTCTTCAACTCTTAGTGGGAATTTCTTTACTTCTTACTTATTGAAGAGAAGAACGGTAAATTAACTGAGGAAGAATAGTTGAGTAATGTTATATACTACACTTTTATCTTATTTTTAATTTTTGTTCAGATGGCAGGGTGTAATAACCTTTGGATCACGAGTAATGTTAGAAATGACATTTTTATTTTACAATTATTTCACAATATTGACGTGACAGTTTTAACCGACCTTTAAATTAGAAATTATACTTATCTCACAATTATTTTATGATGTGAATGAGACAATTTTAACACAAATGTGATATATAGCATTACCGATCAAGAAATGGAATGGAAAAGGAAGAATGGCATTGTAAGAAAGTGTGTAAACTTTTGTTATGGCAATATAATTGGACAATTTTTAACTTCACTACAACTTAATGAAAGAAAATGAAGTGCATGAGCAGATAAAACGAAATAGCAGAAATTAATGAAGAGTTATATATACAAGGTCGTCTTATTGCCCCCCCTCGGTCACATGAATAATCTGCAGGATTGCAACTGCAGAAAACAAATCATTACAAACAAATATAAAGTTCCTCTTAAATCAGAGCCGAGTCTTGATTGGCATTTCCTACTCTCTTTCTCAAATGCTTTGGAGTCGGAGTTACTATTCCAGTTGTGCTGTTTTCCCTTTCCAGGGTTTAAGAATCTGAAAGGAGCAGAGCAAGCTTGCGTCCACGCTCATCAGGGCACCTGCATTATTAAATTCTCCGCAATAGTTTGGTGCCGAGAATATGGTAACCAGCTGCCTGTCTGCAAAGAATTCGTAACCGTCTTCAACTACCTGCCATACATTTTCCATTCGTCAGCCGATGTTGTGAAATGGTGTGAACCTGGAAAAGAAAAAGAAAAAAAAAAGAGAGGAGGACCTGGTGAGCACGGCATATGAGATCAAGATCATGTTTCTTCAAGAATTCAGCCACCTTGTCTGCTCCAAAGGTGTAGGAAACACCCCTATCATTCTCACCCCACCCTTTGATGTCTCTGTCAGGATCCGCCCATAGGAGGTCGCACAATAGGCCCTGGTCCGGCACATCCACCGGCCTTTCTATAGCTCTGATCTGATCCAAGCTCTGCATTTCGGGTGAAAGCCCACCATGCATGCACAGGATTTTGTCATCGATGACTGCAGCTACTGGCAAACAGTTGAAGCAATCAGTGAACAACTTCCAGAGACGGACACTGAAGCGGCGCTTGCACTCATCATAGAATCCATAAATTCTGTTGATAGATGCGCATTCATGGTTCCCTCGGAGAAGAAAAAAGTTATCCGGAAACTTGATCTTGTAAGCAAGTAGAAGGCATATAGTCTCTATACTCTGTTTTCCTCTGTCCACGTAGTCCCCAAGGAATAGATAGTTGGAATCTGGTGGAAAACCCCCATACTCGAACAGCCGCAAGAGGTCTGGATATTGACCGTGTATGTCACCTGCACACATAAAACAACCCAGCTTACCATTCTTCAGGTATAATGATATAATAATAGCCCGCCGATTAAATCACTAATTATTATTTCAAAAGAAAAATAATTTATTTAATCATTTGATTAGAATTCCAACATTTTTTGGTGTGTGGGGTTCAATACGTGATGGATGAATAAAAGTGTCTGCCTTAGAATCCTTGACATATAGTTATTTGTTTAAAACAATGTTGTCACCTTTACCAATTTATATGAATCCAATAATCATAGTACTCCTGTTACACAATAAATTAAGCTTCATGTCAGCATCGGTGTCCCCTATTTATTTGATGGAGGTCTTCAACAGAGAATAAATGCAATTAATTGTATACGCGTTCAATTCCAAAAGACAACAATAATAATAGAAAGTTTGAGATTTTGATTTGTTTCATAAGAAAAGGATTATAGGATTTTTGATATGAACCAAAAAGAAAGAAAGAAAGAAAAATACCACAAACGTTAACGGGAGCCTCTAATTCAAGGAGAATAGGCTGGCTGAGGAAGACGTCTTTGGCACTGACACAAAGTTTGCGGATTTCGGACTCTGCGAGCTGAATCCGTTTGCCTCTGTTCCTCCTTCCTTCTAGCAGCCTCTCTATCAGCCCATCCAATCCTTCCATCCCACCCACTACTCACCACCCTCCTTATCTCCCCTACCTTTTTTTTAGACGAATCGTATATTCTAGTAAAACATGTTACGATATCTGAAGCAAAACGATAACAGAAGAAAGAAACACCCAGAGAGAAACAAAAATAATTAAGATAATAATCTTAACATCTGTCGCCAGACAGAGAGAGAGTTTTGGCAAAAGAATCGGGTTAGTTAAGATAGATACGGGTTTGGGATTTACATGGTGGAGGGGGGAATGTTGGTTGCCGTTAAGCGTTATATCTTGATTGGCTGTCATGGTATGAGGTTTTGCATTTGGCCAACGATTGTGGAGGAAGAAGAATCGGCACCCCTCCCTTTCCGCGATTTCCATGGCCTATTCCACCCAATCAGTTTTTTTCTTATTAATATTATGTGAAATTCATGATAAACCAATCAATGGATTTCATCATCGCTCCTCAAGTAAGATCAACCATTCATGCCAGCCAAGCACACTGATACTGTAAATCAAGCAACACTTTACCCATCATGTTTCACTCAAGTTTTCTAGCTATATATATATATTTTAATGGATAGAACTTCTAGAAAATATGTTTGCCCCATGTTGCTACCAATGCGGGCAACTAATATGAAATAGAATTCCTACAAAGTCACACCAAGCAAGTCTAGGGCAGCCCACTTCTCTGCTCGGACTATCTCAAAATTGCCCTAATTGCCCTGAACATTTGCTAATATTTTTATCCACCCTTGGTATTTGTTGATATTTCATCGACCACAAACATCTTTCGTTCCATTTCTTGGAATTCTGCAATGGAACTTCTCAATTTACTTCGATCAGTTTATAATTCCAGCTTCTCGGACATTAACATCCCAGAAAATAATAACCTTATCAGTAGAGCAGTTTCGAATTGGTTAGATTACATCATGCCAATCATGCAGCAGTGTCAAATAATAAATAAAAATGCCATCAGAATCACAATCTTCAAGAAATCCAACCCTGCCAATCTTGTGGCTCAAATTAATCGATTCTCAGTGTCTCGATTTTACTCGTTAATATTACTCAAAAAGATTTAATACTAGTTACAAGGAAAAACTGTAAGATAGACATACAAGTTGCTAATCACCAAGATGATGACAACTGACTTCACCAAGCATCAAATGAACAAAGTCAGGTCTTCACCTTAACCACAGTTAAGTTCGTTCCAAGCAAATAGTATATAAAACCAGAAGAAAGATACACGTTGGGATTATCACCAACTTCAGAACTGAGACTTGTCCAGGCCATCAAAATAGGGATGATCAAGCGCTGCTTTGGCTGAGATTCTGTCTGCTGGGTCATATTTAAGCATTTTCTGCATGTCCAAACACAAAATACGTTAATCAGAAGACACACACACACACACACATATATATATATGGGTAATCAGTATAATGTATTGTAGAATATCGTTTGATCAATAATATTAATGGTATACACATTTTCACATATAAATTAAGTCGCAAATGCGTACCGTAAGGAGGTCAATGCCGTCGGGCCCCAAAGAAGGAACGGCACGCGCCAGGTTTTGAGGCTCCCACTGTGGATAGACATGCCAATCCCGCAGAGAAGAAACTCCAGGCCACTGGCTCTCGGTGGGAGTACCGAGCAACCTGAAAATATGAAGCAACTGCTGGAACTCAGAGTCTCCGGGAAAGAGGGCCTGGCGTCTGACCATCTCGGCGAAGATGCAACCGACGGACCAGATGTCGACCCCGGTGGAGTAATGCGTGGATCCGAGCAGAACCTCGGGAGCCCTGTACCAGAGAGTGACGATCTCGTGGGTGTAACTCTTGAGAGGAACAGTGAAGGCGCGGCCGAGGCCCAGATCGGCGATCTTGAGGATCCCCCTGTCCTTGTCGACCAGCAGATTCTGGGGCTTGAGATCGCGGTGGAGAACGCCGTGGGAATGGCAGTGGGCGACGCCCTTGCATAGCTGGTAGAGGAAGCTCTGGACGAGCGCGGGGGGCAGGGGCCTTGGATTGGCGCCCTTGCGGTGGGAATCGATGAACTTCTTCAGATCGGTTTCCAGGTACTCGAAGACGAGGTAGAGGAGTGGCTTGCCGTGCTTGTTCACACAGTGCTCTACGCAGAGGAGGCGGACCACGTAGAGTGACTGGGAGAGCATCTGGAGGAGGGAGACCTCTCGGAGAGCGGTCGGAGGAACGCCCTCCTCGTCCATCTCCAGCCGCGTCTTCTTCAGGGCCACCACCTCTCCGCTCTCCTTGTCCTTCGCCTTGTAAACCTTCCCGTAGGTACCTTCGCCGACCTTCTCCAGCTTCTCGTACTTTTCCATTCTCTCGATCTCGATCTCGATTCTCTCCCTCCCTCAAAACAAACCCTAACAACGATCACCAATCCAAGTTTCAAATTTCTTTAAAGGATGGGGGGGGGGAGCGCTACGCCGCTACCCACGTGGCACATGTTGCTGTCCCTTCCTTTGAATTTTGAATTCAAATTGGAACGGAAAGCGCCACTTTTACAACGTTCCTCCCTCCCGTTACCAACCAACCCACGCAACACAATGAAGTAGATGGGAAAGAACGTTTTAGGAAATTTGAATAGGAATTCCTTCAATGAGATTTGAAGGAAGGAATCTACTCACTAAAGTAAAGTAGTTGCGAATTTTAGGAAATTTTGATCCACAAAGTACTTAGCAACAACCAATACTCATTTGTTGGATTTCTCAATTCTATCAAGTAATTTTTTTTATTTTGTTAAACATTAGGCTGTGTTTGGTAAAGAGTCGGACCGGACAAAACCTAAAAACCCAAAAAATTATTCTCAAAATTAACCTAATATTTTTACTTTTTACATCACATCAGTCACTTTTTATTACTATTCAAATAAAAAAAATTACTACAAAATATATATATATATTTTTCACTTTTTTATACAAAACATTATTATTTTTTTCTCTCATATCAATCAAATCTGCTACAGTACCTTTCCACTCCCTTTTTCTATTCCATTGCCAAACACAGCCTAAACATTTCAATTTTCAGGGGTTATGGTTTTCAAAATATGGATAATATATGATAACTATTGAAAGGATAAATGTTAGAATTGTAAAAATAATGATAGCTGCTAAATTCTTGTTATTAATAATAAAAATCATATTTGATGTTGTTAGGTTTTATATTGGCAAATTCAGTGTGAAAATTAGTTTGGGTGCAAATCTAAGTTAAGTTGCCAAGTTAGTTTTAATTGGAGGTCAAATGTTGCTGAAAGCTGAGTGCAACGCAAGGACTAATTTACACAAACAAAATTATCATCATATATGGCAAACAATCCAATCTGAACAGCACACTCCCAAATTGGATATACCAACTAAATTGTAGATAGCAAGACCCTAATGCAAGTTTCTTTTGAATTATATTTCGATACTACCATGTAAAACATATCGACTTCGTGTAAGTTCTTCTTTACTGTTAAAAGTTAAAATATAGTGAGCCACTCTTGATTACTAGGGAGAGTAGGTTGTTGAATAATTTTTTATATATATTTAGATGAGTGGAACAAGTACAACAAAACATCAAATACGTCAAACTCGACCTAAACCAGATTTGAAAGAGCTCTTCATAACCCTTCAAGAAAAAAAGAGGTCTACATAAGAGAATAAGAGGAGTTGTGTTGAAGGAGATTTGTTACAGCAGACCAAAAGGGGTGTGTACAGCCCATCCACTGAGGAGCTTTTCCCTCCCTCTAGCTGGAATCTGGGGTGGAGAGTCGATTGTTGGATACCTATTCGAGAATCAGATACAGTGGAAAATATATGTCAGTTTACTGTTTGGTAGTCACATCTGTCTGATAATCAGAATCGTCGCGTCATCAGACTGAATCAGGCAACCATGCAAAAAAAGCCACAGGCAATAACAGCGTGAATGTGAACTTCAACAGAAGAAAATCCAAGCAAGCTAGTCCCAAGTGCAAAATATTAAAGCATACATATGCTAATAGATCAAGTCTATGAGTCTATCAAGATTTTTCACTTGAAAACGATCCAATCTAAAACAGGTGTCTGAAAACAGCCGCATCATGACGATAATCATGATTGAAAATATGAAACAAAAATTCCATTTTAACTATCCTGTTCTGTCAACCTTCACAGACAGCTATCAAGAAGTTGATTCAAAATACCAAAGCCACCATAATGGTGACATAAATAATAAAGTTTTTAACTTATTTTTATCAAGATTGCGTGCTGTGCCCCACGGCCTCTGAATTTGATGAAGGTCGGCTCATTTAATTGGGGCATTAAAGAGCTCATTGTCTATGCTGTCCTAGTTATCAACTACTTCAATGAGGGTTGGCTCATAGTCACTAGGAGCCTCAAACCCATGGAGATTCATCACAGTTGCAGCAACATTGGCAAGCCCACCATTAGGAATATCCTTGCGGAACCTGACACCAGGTGCCAATCCAGGACCTCCAATTGCAATTGGAACCTAAATAAAGAAACAATCCAAACAATGTTTTAGAACTAGAGAATTAACATACCTCAATATATACTAACATTAGCAGCAAAGCTGACTCAATAGACCAATAACAATTATAAAATCCTGGGGACAGCGTGCAAGTAGTAGAGTCCGCAGAAAAGATTATAATTTCTGGTGCCGTTCAAAGAAACAAAAAAGCATTGGCCACCCATGAAATCCCAAGCTATTGAAATTTACACAATATATCTAAACTTTGCAAAACTGGCTTATAGAGGCAGAAGTCCCTCCACTAACAACCCAAGAAACAAAAAGCAGTCTTCTTTGCAAATTAATAGCTCCCATACAGGAGGAATATCTGTGACCACGCTAGCCAAAACAAAATATTTAATCCACTTCAGTCTCCCATATGATTGGTTAAGAAGAGTTCAATGAACTTACTGGTTCGAGGGTGTGAGAAGTGAGTATTTGAAGTTTGCCATTCTTGTCGAGAAGAGGTTGCCCGGACTTGTTCCTCTTCACCATGTCCTCAGCATTCCCGTGATCTGCAGTAACAACATAAATTCCACCCACTTGTTCTATTGCATCAAGGATAATCTGCAATTTGACAGTTTCTCCAGTCAGCCAACATGCAGGCTTTTCTTTTAATAGATAAAAAACGAGAAAACAAATAAAGGGTGAAAAGACATAATTAAAGCTCCTCTCCGTCTCATATAATTTTATTCCTTTGGCTCATTGGTTGGAATTTATGTTGTTACATATCATTTTATTCCTTTGGCTCATTTGATCTAGAGCTCATTAGTATCAAGTTTCATATTCTAACATTTATTTGTTTCCTTGTTAAAGTAAACACTTAATTCCTATTTATCAAAAAAAACGTGACCCCCTTAACCCTTTGACCAAATCTGATGAGAAAAAAAATAAATCAAAAAAAAGGTTTCATACCGATCCAATTTGCACAAACTGAAATAAAAGGTTTAGAATTTACTCTTATAGGTTTCCAACGCCACAGACCACCAAAATAACAAAGTCTGAAGTTAAAAACAGAAAGAAAAACCTTCTTACCTTGACAGCCTCATCAGCAACCTTGCAAGCCACAACTGTGGCCTCAATATCACCTGTATGCCCCACCATGTCACCATTTGGCAGGTTAACACGCACCTAGACAGACAAGTTCAATGACATGTCAACATTTGTTCGACATGAAACCATGTTCCACGAACATCACGTGATTAGTCAATGAATTACCTGGTCAAATTTTCCGCCAAGTATAGCATCTCTCGTTTTCTCGGCAATCTCCAATGCCTTCATCTTTGGCTGGACGTTGAATGTAATTCCACTATCACTTGGAATTTCCACGTATTCCTCCAGTTCTGGATTGAAATATCCAGAGCGGTTTCCATTCCAGAAGAAGGTGACATGACCAAATTTGACAGTCTCACTGTTGATGTAAGAGAGAGAGAGAGAGAGAAAGCATTATATATATGGGTGCAGTGTCAAGTGAAACTGCATCTTAAAAGATCATCTACAAACGACCTAAAATTTAAGGCATACAAAAAAAGGAACTGCAAGCAGTCCTTCAAAAGAAATTGTGTCAAGGAAGATACAAGTAAGCCACAACAATATTTTTCTGGCATTCTGGAGAAGCAAGATAAAAGAATGACATATTGCTCTCCACTTCCCATAACAGAATTTCCCTTGCCCAAATAAGGCAGAATCTCTCCTTTTCAAATGGCCAGCTCCGACTGAGCTAAGGGATGAATAAGTTCCTAACACATTTTATAGTACTCAACATATTCAAATCCAAAACAGAAAGAACAAAAAGAAATGACCCACAGAGGAGACTGCACTTCAAGAGCAGAATTCATGGTCAGAAAAACACTAATATGCCACAAAATGTAACAAGGATGGGCATATGAAGTGAGTGACAACTAACCTGCAAGCAAAAGTACGGACACCATTGTGCACTAGATATTCACCAGACGTTCTCTCTATCTCTGGAGGAGAAACAAGGTAACGGCTTGGGAGCTTCAACTCGCCATCATATTGAAGCATACCAGCATAATGGATTTTAGGGAATCGAACTCGATCAAACTTGTCAAAATTTTCATATTCAAGTGCCTTAGCAATCATAACCATACGATCTGCTCGGAAGTTGATTGTAACCACAGCATCACCATCAACTATAGGACCAACAGGCTTCCCATTCTCATCAACAATAACAAATGGAGGCAAGTACTGGTCATTAACCTTTAGCTCCTCCCTCAGTTTCTTGACAGCTTCAACAGCATTTCTAAATTTGTAAGGGGCTTCACCAAGAACTTGGGCATCCCATCCTCGTTTGACAACATCCCAGTCATTCTGCAACAGACCCATTTATTCTTATTTATTGTCAAGTTCCAATAATCAGTAACAAACATGATCGATCCAGATAGTTAAAAGGAAAAAAAAAATACAAACTGGCATCCTCAATGATAATCAAGGAAACCATTCATAGGTAGCAGCTTGCATCCTTGTTCTAATTTCTAGGGGCATGGTAGCCACCACCTTCATCATCCCTTTTAAGGTCAATTTGGCACTATAGTAATCTATTCATCAGGTGATTTTCATGACTGGGCAAAGATCCAGAGTACTATATGCAACTATGTATTAGGTACACATCAGTAATAATGCAAGTTGACTAGACTAACTAGCAACTTCTTATATTTGGCCAAACTACCCAGTGATGAATAGACCATTTGAATTATATGCTGATGTTCACTAAATATCTTAAGAAACAAGAACAAGCACAAGATAAACGACAAAAAACAAAACATAAAATGATAACAATAACAGGACGCGTATCTATGCTATTTCATACCTCATAACGATCCATTGTGACATACATGCGACCACCACCAGATGCAATCTGTGCATCAACACCCTTTTCACGTAGTTTTGCAAGGTCATTCTCAAGAATTTCAAGAAATCCTATACTTGAACCATCCAAAACATCACGGCCATCGGTAAGAATATGAACACGGATTCTTTTAGCACCACGCTCACTAGCTCCTTTAAGCAATAACTGCACAGGGAAAATACAAATAGGAAAAAAAAAATTGAAGGTCAGCCAGCGTACAACTTGATAAAAAATGAGACTTCAACTATAAAACCTACCTGCAACTGATCAAGCCTGGAGTGGACTCCACCATCACTCAATAAGCCAATGAGATGCAATGTGCCATTTTCGAAACATTCCTTTATGTACTTAAAACCTTCTTCTTCATAAATTTTTCCAGAGGCAAGAGCAAGGTCAACAAGCTTTGCACTGTATTCAGCCAAAAAAAAAAAAAAAGGGTATTTCAGCATTCAGACCACAAAAGAAACTAAAAATCGCTATCCAATACACAATTGAGCGCACGCACGCATGCGTATATATTCATATGTATGAACATATGCACAAAGAAGACAAAAGCGTGATCCAGCAACCAGAACATGTGAAGTTAGACCCAAGGAGGAGTCCCTAGCTTATTCAGTGAATACCATCACTAAGCACACAGCAGTTTAAAAGTAAAAAAGTTTTTACCTAACCAATAACTCTTGATACATCCATTGCTTCTTATAAAAAATAATTAAGAACTAATTTAATTGTTCAATAAATGGATATCCAATGATAATCAAACTCAGCATTTTACAGCCCAGAGTATAATAAGTCACTGCCATGTGTGTTTCGATGAAACCAAAGTTGAAGTCAACACCTCA
Organism: Corylus avellana; assembly: GCF_901000735.1. NCBI lineage: Eukaryota > Viridiplantae > Streptophyta > Magnoliopsida > Fagales > Betulaceae > Corylus > Corylus avellana. The sequence goes on from NC_081549.1 coordinate 23,157,195, forward strand.
AATACTGCATCCAGTTACATCCAGCTATCAAGTCACGAGTTCCATATGGGTTTTCATGGATATTGGAAAACAATGAAACCCACAATCACTGGTCCAAAAGATAAACAACTTATGGACTGGTTATGGTACAACCAATAACCAGGAAGTTATTTAGTTGCTTTATATAATAGTATCCAACAGAAAAAGGTAAACCTCCACTATGGACCTACTAAGTAAGGATATACAGAAAACAGGTTATGTTTAACATGGCTACAAAAACAGCCAAAACCATGAAACAATTTTGCACGGGTTGCAATTGAACATAACAGAAGCATTTTTATTTTTATTTTTATAAGTACTGGAAATTTTATAAAAAAGCGTAATGCACCCCTGAGTATATAATTGAATAGCTAGAATGATGTGCACGTCAATACTCCTTTGAGATAGTTTGTTATATCCACCAATGCAATGCATCAGTGCAATTCAAACAACAAAAATAAGAGGATCCATAGATCGTTGAATGAATAGTTTTTTCTCAAATTATGATACCATTGGCTCCTCTAAACGATTGCAAATAATATCAGACATTTGTGTAGAGATTGCCCACAGAAAAAGAGAGTGAGAGAGAGAGAGAAGAAAAAAGAATAGGGGCGGGGGGTGGGGGTTAGACAAGCTTTACCCTTGGGCAAAGATGCGACCAGCCCCAAGTGCATTGTGACCAACTTCACTGTTGCCCATGTCATCCTCTGTTGGAAGGCCCACGGCCTTACCATGAGCTCTAACCAACCTCCACTTCTCAGGAGCACCCTAACAAGATCAAAAGAAAACAGATTTCTTAGTTAAAAGTTGATGAGATGAATCTTGGCTTCGAATATATATATATATATAAAGACGAGGACGTAGAGAACCAGTCGGTAAACACGTAAGAGTACCCCTAAAAATCGAGAACAAAAATTCTTGAGCCGCAAAATCAAAAGTTCAAATCAACATAACTAGAAATACAAAATTAAAGGAAAACAAAATGGTAGAGTGGAGGAGAAAACCACATGGATCTCACGTTGAGACAAAATCAAGAAGCAACAAATGCATCGGGTAGACCATTAAGCCATGGATCCGATGGCAAATGAAAGTAAAGTAGTTCACTAGTACCTGTTTGAGGGAATCCATGGTGGGTGTATCGGCCACATGGATGCAGTTGTACTGATCGGGCTTGGCCTCGCCCCAGCCGTCCAAAACCACCACGGCCACGGTCTTACCCTTTGGAAGCTTTGGGTGTTCCGGCAATTTCCACGAGAATCCTGAGGTCCCCATGTTCACAAACTACTACACAAACGCCCCACTCGGTCAGATCAAAAATCAATCAATGAAAACCATCAAAATATCCAAATATCCAAATCAAAATCAACCAATCACAGTCGCACAATAACGCTACTACCAGTGATAATACAACATATTAGAAAACGGATCGACCGAAAATACTACCATCAGAGAAACACCAACTTACCTCTGTACGATTACAACTCACTGGAATCGACAAAACAGAGAAGAAGCTTTGAGAAAAAGAACAGAGGAGATACTACCAGGATTGCTTCGCAATAGACACTATATATATATATATACCTAGAAAAAAAAAAAAAAAAAAAAAAAAACCACTTCCCATAGAAAGCCATCGTTCCACCACCTAGGCCTAGGGTACACTTGGCGTGGGGACAAAGCACCTCCAACAATCCAGTGCTCTCGCTCCTACACTAGTAGATCTATTCAGCCAATAAAACCGCCGCGTTACGTCATAAAGATTCTCTGTCCATACAGAACTTTGTAGCGCCAACGCTCCTAGACCGTCGACTGATTGAGATTGTCTCATACTTGGCGGTCTTACGCTCGCTTGAGCACTTTAAGAGCGTCGCATGCCAATGCACGTGATATTTCTAGAAAAAAGTATATACTGTTGGATTATTGACCGCCCAAAACGAATATTACCAGATATTCTTTCCTTTACATTGTTTTCCTACTTTTTACTGCCAAACAAGGCATTATTTATTGGATTTTTTTTTTTTAAAAAAAAAACTAATTACTGTTAATCTGTTAACTTTATTGTTATATTTATACCAAATTCACAATCCGTGATAAATAAAAAATAAATAAATAAATAAAAAGTTGAATTTTCTTTTATTTCAAATTAGTGGTTGTGGGTGATAATATTCTGTAAAAATAAAACCATTTCAGTTGACAGCACTTAGCAACACATCTGACGAGGTGTCTCCATGATAAGGTAAAAATAAAATCATTACATTACGAAAAACAAGTCATGTGGTACAAAACAAAACAAAATAAAATAAAATAAATATTAAGTATGGATTAGTTAGATCAAAACTTAAATATTGAGAAAATAATGAAAGAGAGAGAGGGACAGGGAGAGGGAGAGAATCAATTTTAAAGAAAAGAAAAAAATTTGTGACACGAGGTTGACCTTCTCCTATCACCTGATTTTAACTTTAAGATCAAGTGGTATTATTTTGCTTCATAGATTCACAAAAATAAAAAACAATGATGTAAAATTGTGTTGACACATGAAAACTGCTCATGGACCATGGTTTAAGACTTTAAGTTACAAGTTAAAACATACGATCCAAACGCTCTGATTGGCAGAGTGCATGTATGTCTGTTTCTCAATTCAGGGTGCCACTGCAATATTGCAATTGGTACCATTGAGAAGAACAATAATAGTTAATGAAAGAGTCCAATGAGGCATATTCCAAATATTCAACTCTCGAACCATCTTCTTCAGACCAAACACGGCCTGAAGGTCAAGCTTGGTGTTAGGTGAAACCAGCTTGGTGTTAGGTGAAACCAACCGTCATCATGGCGCTCTCCCTCTCTCTCCATTTTTACATAATTTTCCTCTATTTCTTCCTCTCTCTCTCTTTTCTTTTTTTTTTTTTCCCCGACATGGTCAAATGGTGCATCGTGCACTGTGTAACTTTATATCTAGTATAGTACTGTTAGGTTATTAAACTTGAAAAAATAAAAACAAAACAAAAAATCCTATATGATAATTAAGAATTATTCGGAAATTAAAATCTTCATTAGATCCAAATTTTAACTCATTATAGTTGTCATAGTTATCGTGAATTAACACCCAAAAAAAAAAAGCCTATTTTATTTAAAGTATAAAATTTTTCGATACAGACTCATACAGGAATTGACATCAATAAAAAAATTTAAAAAAAAAAAAAAGAAGAAGAAGAAAGAAAGCATGCATCTAATATGACGTTTTGGCATCACGATTCATTTGGTGTAAGGTGATATATAAACCCTTTTTTGTCTCTATCTCTATCCGCCATCTTTTTCTTTGTCCTCCCCGTCACCAATATATAATCTGCTTTCTATATGTCACCTGTAAGGCCTAGAGGATTAATCATTATTTTTAAAAAATCTTGTTGACCTCTTAACGAAAAAAAAGAAAGAGAAGAAGGCTCAATAATTGCAAAGATCGTGAAGGTAAGGGAAAATAATACTAATAAAAACAAGCATTACCCTGAAATATATAAAAGATAAATTAACAAGTTGTATATATATGTAATTGTAAGCAATTTGAATTTCTTTAGGGCGGGTCACCTTCAATTGATGTCATGATGCGGGATGAGAAAATAATAAATTAATCTTTAGTTTTATTTAGGTTTTATATTATAATTTTTAAGAGTTTGTATTTTATAATTTAATAATGAGCTTGGTCCATTGTCGGTCAAAATAGGGTTAAAGTTATTTTATAATTAGATAATGGGCTTAGCCCAAAGTGAGTCAAATTAGGGTTAAGATTTATTTTACAATGTCTATTTAAATGTTCTGTCAAATTATGATTAATGAAAAAAATGTTTTATTAGAGGTATGATTGCTCTCTTCTTCTTGGTAGTAAGACTTTACCAAAATTCCATTATTTGACCAATATGTCTTATTTTATGTTATTTTTAATATATTTTTCATTGTTCTCCTTTTGTCACCTTTCACTTCTTTAAAAAAATAAAAATAATAACGTTGTATATCTACAAAATAAAAGCAACAATTTGCCCTTTTTGCAAATCGCTTGACAAAATACATTGACTAAAGGAAATAAAAAGATCCACATACTAGTAGGAATTGGGGAACTTCTCTTCTCTGAGAAGCACCAGTGGTATGATCACTGCAGCCACATGTTTAAGGCTTCAAGGAAAACAGAGGCACAAACAGGGTAAACAAACCATTCAACTCACACTCAAGCAATGGAGTCACGCCAATATATATATATATATAACAGAGACTTCTCATCTCTCAGCAAGTGTGGGAAAAATCAAATACTTATACTTGTATAAGTATTGCATCATGTATAAATAATATGAAGTGCTAGCTCAATTACATCGATATAATAAACTTAAACAAGAGAAGTCAGCTTCTTGGATGAACATAAACAAAATTAAGGAAACGATACTTGTCTTCATATATAGCCTGCATTAATGCAGCTAAGTAATATTACCTAAGAGATAAGTCTTCAAGCAGAAGACTTCTGATGGCTTGATGGTTAGGAATTAGGATATTTTTCTCAATTTCATTTGAACTGGAGAATATTCAATTAATTATAGTAAAATGATATTTTTATCCCATTCAAAAAGTAAAAAAATAAAAATACACTTTTATTATAACTAACAGAATATTCTCTAATTCTAATAGTTAGCTTAATGATTAAAAGCCATGCACGAGAAAAGTTTCTCTCTAAGAAACTGGGCCAACGGGCCCACACGGCCTGCACCCCAAGGCCTAAGATTAACCCATTAGCTCAGTTTCATCCTACACCACAGGCCCACACGGATTCGGAATTTATTTTCATTGATTAGCATTTTTCTGGCCACAACAAACATCGAGAAAAAGGAAAAAGTGTTTTATGCAGACCGGCATGGGATAAATTTAAAAATAAATAAATAAATAAATTGAGGGAGATTTATTTTTCTTTTTTCTGGAGGCCCATTATATGGTCGAAGAGGCCTATTGGACCCCAAGCAATGGAAATGATCGTCTTAACCTTTCAAACGTCTCGCCTTCGGTGCACGTAGGATTTACCATCATACCTCTTAGGTCAGGTGTGGACAATAATTTTTCAATGTTTTTTTATTTAATTATTTTTTATTTTATCTTACAAATTTAATATATTAATCATTCAATTTATAGACTTCATACAAATTTATAAACTTAAAAAATAATTAAAAATAAAATAAATTCTATCCTTTCTATTTTATTTAGCACCTTGTTGTTTCTTCTGTGACACATGAGTTTTAGAAAGATGGAAGGAAATAGAGGAAGAGGAGGTACGCCGACATAAACACTCTTTCAACAATGATATATATGATCGAAATCTATTTCGGCATCGTCGCTCTAAGAAAGTATAGGGTGTAGGGAAAAAAAAAAAAAAAACACTCTGCCATATTTTGTTCTCCTGTTTTTGAAGAATTATATACCTCCTCAGTTGGAGCCTGGTTTTTTATATAAAAGGAAAAAACCAAGCATCCATCTTCTTACAAAAAAGGAAAAAAGGGGGGGAGGTGGGGGAGTGGAACAGAAAACCCAGAAAGAAAAAGAGAAGGGTTGGGAAGATATATATATCCATACCGGAAAAAAAAAAAAAAAAGACGAAAAATGGTCCTGCCATAGTGCCATGAGCTGTGGCGGTAGCTGTACGTGGTAGTGCGGTTGGTGTGTAGCTAACGAAGGATGATCCGTTCGGTCGGTTCGATCCAATTGCTTGAGCGGTACGGTGGAATCTAATTAATGGGAAAGGCGTCTGGAAGATCCGAACATCTGGTCTAGAAGAATGACCAGTGCCATGGCGAGCGGTGCGTCGATTTCAGGCTGTACAACGAGGCGGAATACGTCGAGGCCGAAGGTCATTCCTCCCACGGACTCCTTCCTCTGGATCTCTGCCACGCGTCTCCGCTTTTTGTCCAACACCGCGCAGCATCGTTGTGTGTAGGAACCCTCGATCTGATATAAAAGGTTCTTGCTGGAGGTGGATGATGATGAGCAAGTAATCCCACTTTCCTCATCGTTGTCGTTGTTACTGTTACTGCCTGAGCTGACGTTGGCCAAGCACTTTGTGTTGAGAATATTCACCTGCTTCCTCACCAAAAATCTGGGATTCACGGCCGTCTCTCCATCGTACACCAGCCAGTTGTCCCCTAGGCTCAACCTCTGAATTAAGGTCATATATAATATATCATCCATCAGTTGTAATTAATCCAATCGATTATATATAATTTATATTGTTCGGACAGCAATAGAGAGAGGCTAGGGAGTAGGGAGATCACATACCTTGCGCCGGATGGTGAGGAGAGGCTTGCCCCCAGCGTCCATGAGAACGATCTCACCCTTATGGCCGGCCAAGTAGTTATCCACTCTAAACACCAGATTCCCCTTGCCGTCGAATACCGTGAATCCGTTACAGTTCAACAGCAGAGACTTCTTCCACACCGTTAGGATTGCCGCGTCCCCATTCCCGTCGGGGGAGCACGGGGTGGAATTGAGCCTCTCAGATACGTTGTTGGGGAATACCTTTGTCATTACCGTAATCGAAATGCTGCTGATGTATTCTTAGTCTGTAGAGACGCTGCGAGAGTGTTTGAGAGAGAGAGAGGCAACTTGCCAATGGAGTCCTCCGGATTTATTTATATATACACGCTTTGGAATTTTTGGTTGGTTGGTAGCCCAAATCAGAATAGGTTTCGTGAACGGACGTTAAACGACATCAATAAAAGTTAAAATATGCTAATGCGCCACCATCACTTGATGTCACATTTCTTTTTAAAGGTTGGAGAGAAAAAAAATATATATATGGGTGGTGGGTAATGGTCATGATGAAGTATCATAAAGAAATTGAATTAGTAAAATTGGGGAACTTCTGTTCTCTGAGACGCAACAGTAGTATGATCACTGCAGCCACATGTTTAAGGCTTCAAGGAAAACAGAGGCACAAACAGGGTAAACAAACCATTCAACTCACACTCCAGCAATGGAGTCACACTATATCTATATATATATATACTGCAGCCACATGTTTAAAGCTTCAAGGAAAACAGAGGCACAAACAGGGTAAACAAACCATTCAACTCACACTCAAGCAATGGAGTTACACCAATATATATATATATATATATATATATATATATAACAGAGACTTCTCATCTCTCAGCAAGCGTGGGAAAAATCAAATACTTATACTTGCATAATCATTGCATCATGTATAAATAATATGAAGTGTTAGCTCAATTACATCGATATAATAAACTTAAGCAAGAGAAGTCAACGTCTTGGATGAACATAAACAAAATTAAGGAAACGATACTTGTCTTCATATATAGCCTGCATTAATGCAGCTAAGTAATATTAGTTAAGAGATAAGTCTTCAAGCAGAAGACTTCTGATGGCTTGGTGGTTAGGAATTAGGATATTCTTTTCCATTTCATTTGAACTGGAGAATATTCAATTAATTATAGTGAAATGATATTTTTATCCTTTCAAAAAGTTAAAAAATAAAAATACCCATTTATTATAACTAACTAGATATTCTCTAATTCTAATAGTTAGCTTAATGATTAAAAGCCATGCACGAAAAAAGTTTCTCTCTGGGAAATTAGGCCGACAGGGCCACCCGGCCTGCACCCCAAGGCCTAAGATTAACCCATTAGCTCAGTTTCATCCTACACGATAGGCCCACACGGATTCGGAATATATATATTTTTTTACATGTCCACACAAGAGGGGAAGGAAGATTCGAACTAGTGACCTCCACTTTATTAAGGAAAATTCAGAATTTATTTTCATTGATTAGCGTTTTTCTGTCCACAACAAACATCGAGAAAAAGGAAAAAAGTGTTTTATGCAGACCGGCACGGGGTATTTTTTTTTTAAAAAAATAAAAATAAATTGAGGGAGATTTATTTTTCTTTTTCTGGAGGCCCATTATATGGCCGAAGAGGCCTATTGGAATCCAAGCAATGGACATGATCGTTTTAACCTTTCAAACGTCTCTCCTTCGGTGCACGTAGGATTCACCATCATACCTCTTAGGTCAGGTGTGGACAATAATTTTTCAATGTTTTTTTATTTAATTATTTTTTATTTTATCTTACAAATTTAATATATTAATCATTAAATTTATATACTTCATACAAATTTATAGACTTAAAAATAATTAAAAAATAAATAAATTCTATCATTCCTATTTTATTTAGCACCTTGTTGTTTCCTCTGACACATGAGTTTTAGAAAGATGGAAGGAAATAGAGGAAGAGGAGGTACTTGCCCTTCCTTAGCACAAGCGCTAAGGAATGGTGGCTTTTTTCGTACTTTTAGCAGCTAGGGAATGAGAGCTACAGCTACCTTGTGTTAGGATAGGTAAGGCAAGGACGGTACAGTCCGATTAGGTTTGGGGTTTGGCTTTGGATAAGATGTACTCAGACTAAGAGAGGCCCTTAGAACCATCTCGAGCCTACTTAATTAAATAGCTTACTGCTTTCTAGCTGGCTTTAGGTCCTTGGCTGAGCAGAGGAGGAGAGAGGTGTTGGGATCCTGTTGTGGTGTTGTGGAGCCTTATCTGCCTTTACGGGTTCATCCCGCTAAGGAAAAGCTCAGGATTTAGTTTGAGCCTTTCTCCCTACTCTTTAACCGGAATAGCTATAAGTGCGTCGGTTGATGGCGACTTGCCCTGTTAGTGGGTATCCTTTTTCCCTTTCACTTTAGGAGCCGACATAAACACTCTTTCAACAATGATATATATGATCGAAATCTATTTCTGCGTCGTCGCTCTAAGAAAGTATAGGGTGTAGGAAAAAAAAAAAAAAAGAAAAAAAGAAAAAAAAAACTGTGTCATTTTTGGTTCTCCTGTTTTTGAAGAATTATATACATCCTCAGTTGGAGCCTGGTTTTTTATATAAAAGGAAAAAACCAAGCATCCATCTTCTTACAAAAAAGGAAAAAAGGGGGGGAGGTGGGGGAGTGGAACAGAAAACCCAGAAAGAAAAAGAGAAGGGTTGGGAAGATATATATATCCATACCGGAAAAAAAAAAAAAAAAGACGAAAAATGGTCCTGCCATAGTGCCATGAGCTGTGGCGGTAGCTGTACGTGGTAGTGCGGTTGGTGTGTAGCTAACGAAGGATGATCCGTTCGGTCGGTTCGATCCAATTGCTTGAGCGGTGGAATCTAATTAATGGGAAAGGCGTCTGGAAGATCCGAACATCTGGTCTAGAAGAATGACCAGTGCCATGGCGAGCGGTGCGTCGATTTCAGGCTGTACAACGAGGCGGAATACGTCGAGGCCGAAGGTCATTCCTCCCACGGACTCCTTCCTCTGGATCTCCGCCACGCGTCTCCGCTTTTTGTCCAACACCGCGCAGCATCGTTGTGTGTAGGAACCCTCGATCTGATATAAAAGGTTCTTGCTGGAGGTGGATGATGATGAACAAGTAATCCCACTTTCCTCATCGTTGTCGTTGTTACTGTTACTGCCTGAGCTGACGTTGGCCAAGCACTTTGTGTTGAGAATATTCACCTGCTTCCTCACCAAAAATCTGGGATTCACGGCCGTCTCTCCGTCGTACACCAGCCAGTTGTCCCCTAGGCTCAGCCTCTGAATTAAGGTCATATATAATATATCATCCATCAGTTGTAATTAATCCAATCGATTATATATAATTTATATTGTTCGGACAGCAATAGAGAGAGGCTAGGGAGTAGGGAGATCACATACCTTGCGCCGGATGGTGAGGAGAGGCTTGCCCCCAGCGTCCATGAGAACGATCTCACCCTTGTGGCCGGCCAAGTAGTTATCCACTCTAAACACCAGATTCCCCTTGCCGTCGAATACCGTGAATCCGTTACAGTTCAACAGCAGAGACTTCTTCCACACCGTTAGGATTGCCGCGTCCCCATTCCCGTCGGGGGAGCACGGGGTGGAATTGAGCCTCTGAGATAAGTTGTTGGGGAATACCTTTGTCATTACCGTAATCGAAATGTTGCTGATGTATTCTTATTCTGTAGAGACGCTGCGAGAGTGTTTGAGAGAGAGAGAGGCAACTTGCCAATGGAGTCCTCCGGATTTATTTATATATACACGCTTTGGAATTTTTGGTTGGTTGGTGGCCCAAATCAGAATAGGTTTCGTGAACGGACGTTAAACGACATCAATAAAAGTTAAAATATGCTAATGCGCCACCATCACATGATGTCACATTTCTTTTTAAAGGTTGGAGAGAAAAAAAAAAAAATATATATATATATATATATATATATATATATAGGTGGTGGGTAATGGTCATGATGAAGTATGATAAAGAAATTGAATTAGTAAACTGAAAAACAATGATAAAAAGTCAACATCACCCACCCCTATCTTTACTTCCAAGGCCGATAAAAATAATTGCACCTAATAAAATAAGTAGAATAATATCGTGTGGCTGAGGACCGTTTCGCGGTGGACAAAAAGGAGAAGGATGCCAGATATTTATAATATACTCCTTTTTATTGTTTTCTTCGTGTATTATAATAGGCTCGTAACAATCCTGATTGGCTTGGGCGGTTTGTGCTTGTGCGCCTCCCTCCATCTCCCCCCAAGGGCCAAGGGTCATATCAAAGTGTTGGACCTCTGACTTTTTTATTATTATTATTTTTTTAGCTTTATATTTACATATAATTTATATCCAGGGAGACTTTTAGATAACGTAAATAAAGGTTTCAATTAATAATATATGCCATCATTACTACTAATTAGTTTGTTTTCATTCCCATGAACAGATTAAGTTTAGCAAAATCAACCTATTGTCAGTTCGCCACGTGTACTTCACTTACAATTAAGATGATGATAAGGACTCAATTTCTAAGTATATCTGTCAATGTATAAACTACGTGGGTTTTGATGATAGGTCTTGAACTCGAAATTAATTTACACACAAAAAGAATCGCACAGCATATGAATCATAACTTTGTAATGCACTTCCTATAATGATAATATATTTTTTGGGAGGGACTAGTTAATGACAAACTCTCAATGACCACTAGTTATTTATTTATTTTATTAAACCTCTTTTTCTTATTATATTAACAACAACTATATATGTTTGGATGAAAAAACATCACATTCAGGCTGCTTAGTATTAGGAAAACAAAAAATTGAAAGAGTATGATTGGGTTCCAATTACAATACGGAAGCCGGAAGAGGTGGGGATCTAGTACACGTCATTGTCGTTCATGGGTCATTGAGATGGTTTCTTTGGGCGGCCGTGTAGGTGGGACCTCCTCCTCACTGCCACTGTGGATAGCGAAGAGATCAATATTTACAACCATAATCAAACACACATCATGAGTTGATGAGATATGTTATCAATAGATCAAGGTAAGATGGGAACGAAAATTATATTTGATCATTTTTTTTAAAAAATCTTTTCTGGAAAAGATATAAAAGAAAAGGGAGAAGGAAAGTGGAGGTCATTTTCATGTGGTAACTAGCGACGCGCACCATGAGTAGTGCATAGTGAAAGTGGAAGAGCCCAAATTCCAATTCCCCATTCCCTATCTCACCTCCCACACCACACGTATCATACAAGAATATGATTCTATACCCATTCACTTCATAATCATCTATTTAAATCTTGAATGTTTGATACAGGACAAAGAGTTAAGTCCAACTCTAATAACAGCCCGGTTTAAGGGTCTTTTCATCTGACGGTGTGCATGTATGACAGGATGGCAAACAAGTATCTCCTGTGTACAATCTATAGAGGAATGCTAAAATGAAGACTTTTACTACGTGAGGAGAACACAACACGGGTTTGAATTTTCATGAGCATGATGATGTTAGGGAGAGACTCTCCCCAATCCCCATTAATTCCTATTTACCGACTTCCTGCTGCCCTGCCCTTGGTGGGGTTATGATTTGACCTGTCTGGAAGGAGCAACTAAAGATCCTCCCTATTTAAACCCCTTTTTATGATGCTACATACAATAAAGTCCAAGTAAGAAGGCCCACTTCCCAGATTCAGATTCTCAATTCCCCGTATGAACAGGAATGCCTCCTCCGCTTATATTAGAATAGGCGCCGCAAATGCAATGACACGTCTAAAACGTTCGTGGCAATGAACACATGTAACTTGTAAGCATTCTAATGACAAACCCGACTCCTTGACTCGGAAATGGAGTAATTGGCCACCCGACACCCAATTGGAATTTGGGACCCCACCCCCACCGCTGAAGCTGAATTAGCAAAAGTTGTCTAGTGTGTCAATATTGCAAACTTCGTCTAAAATATCCATCTTGAAGTTTCTGCGTCATATGTTCCGTGTGCGTTTAGAAGTTTTAAGCAACTTGAGACAAAGATCTTGAACATATCTTTTCTTCGACTCCAGTCACAAAGGAAAGGTTAATATTGCACGGAGTGGGACTAGGGGAAGAATTTAAGTCATTTTGTCACAGCTGAAAACTTAGAAATCTTTTGAAATTCAACCACCCTAAAAAGACTGAAGAAATTTGGGAAGCCCTAACATTCAAAAGCCAAGTTACTGGAGACATCTTTTCTAATGCCTGACTATAATATATCAATTGGAATGTTCCACGTCTAAATATTAACAGGGCCTTCACATGCTCATGAGAAAGATGTATCATACACGCAATAAAGCCAACTGAGCTTTCATTACATCTTTTCTCCCTCTCAACTGACCTTTTCAGCCAATGCTATATTCTCAAACCTTCCAGTAAATGCAAATAGAATCAGGAAAACCATCAAAGCACCTCAGGTTCCAAACAAGTGACGTGTATCAAGAAAGTGAATGCAGAAAAATGAGGTCGCCCAACATAATTATCAAGTGTAACGTTCCAAACTAGAAAAATCTTGTACAACTGAGAAAACAATACCTAACCCATCCCCTTTCCTCATCCTTCCTCCTACATTTGAAGTTCCTTGCATTAATAGCCATAATTGGCATTTGTTCAACCTACTCCTTAACTTATCTGTCATTACTAATCCACCATGTCAAAAACTTCTTTCTAGAGTTCATACAAGGTAACGCTTCCATGATCATCAATACAATATGCCCCTCCTCCATTATCAACCAGACTCTCAATATAACGCATCCCTTTCCAGATCATCAACCAAGTCCCAAGTTAAGCCCCAGTGTTCTTTTAGCTGCCATCCATCAAAATGCCAATCAATCAATTACACCGTATTAACAATGATAAACCTTCCAACATGTAGATCTTAGAGAAGCTATGTGAGTGACTAGACATGGTATTGAGTCTATGACAATGATTTTTACGATAAACAATGCTTAAAATACAGATTTAAGCCAAATACTTGGGTGAAACAGAATAACTATTACCGATCAAGTGTGACAAGTTCCATTTGATATTTGCTAGGCATGGTGAAAACACTTCATGCTGACAAGCTTTTCAAAGGAGTACCTAACTTTTGTTCTAGCCTTCCAGGCAAACCGTACAGCACTGAATGCTATCAGTTTCAGGGGTAACGATTCAAAGAATAAATGTAGTCAAAATAGGAATTACATATAGAGTGATAGGAAGATAATGGAGATATGCGCAAACAATGAATCTGATGAGAACAGAAGGAGCAGGAAGCGAAATCCAAAGTACTTGTATCAGTGTCATCTGATTAGGGCAGTGATAAGTGTAGTTCAAGATAAAGGATGCGGGGTAAAGGTCTAGTGGGTTACGTAGTTTGGGATTCTTATCAGTAGCATGGTGTCATTATCCTTAAGAGTTGTTGCTTGCAGTAGTCTCTCTATAAAAAAAATAAAAAATAAAAAAAATCATTAGCATAAGGAAAAACTCATTTGTGTCATTTGATCGAACACCTTGTATGCTGGTGAATTCCTACCCTAAGTGGATTACTCTTTCAATAAAATCACTTTCCATCATTACAAATTCCTCACAAATCATCACTCAAACTCAATCAAACCCCATGAACCTCGCTCTGAATCCAAGTTAGGAATAAGGACAGGATTGAAAAGCTAGAAGCTGACATGCAGGAACTTAAGGAAGGGATGCATGCTACATATTAGGGGTGGGCAGAATATCCGATTGTCGCCTACCAATCGCCACCGAACAGCTACCGACCACCTACGGACTTCCAGTGGTCGGTAGTTGGAATAAAAAACTTACCTCGCTCTGAATCCAAGTTAGGAATAAGGACAGGATTGAAAAGCTAGAAGCTGACATGCAGGAACTTAAGGAAGGGATGCATGCTACATATTAGGGGTGGGCAGAATATCTGATTGTCGCCTACCAATTGCCACCGAACAGCTACCGACCACCTATGGACTTCCAGTGGTCGGTAGTTGGAATAAAAAACTTATTTTGACCTCAGTTTGGTTTGGTAGACAATAGAACTTTTATTTCATCGGTTAACTAAACCAACATAACTAACCTTGGCCCACAATTGTTTTTTGCATCACTTGTTTAGCCCAAAAAAAATCCATTTTGGCCCACAAAAATAGTCTTGGCCCAATATAAAAAGCTCACAACTAACTGACTTAACCGACCGACATTTAACCGACTTCACTAAGTTAACCGACTTAACTGAATAGTCTAAATTTAATCTTGTCGGTACGAAGTCAGTTAATTAAACGACTTAACTGAATTTTTTGATTTAGTGGGCAAAAATACCTCTGCTGTCACCAATTTAACCGATACCCAACCTTATAACATATGATAGCCAACTCTCAGAGGAATGCATCAAGGATGTAGAGTTTCAAATGTACCTTGAATGAGATCCTTGACACCATGTCCAAGAGCTAGGAGGGCAGCCATCGTCATACCAAAAGGGGATCTAGAGACCAAGGTTCTTCCTCATGGCACGATCATATACGAGATGACAACCACCATTTGAACTCAAGCAAGCCCATTAAAATGGAGTTTCCTTGTTATGCAGGAGAGGACCCAATGGGGAGGCTTGACCGAGTCACCCAAAATTTTTTGAATATCAACAAGCAACTGAAGAATAGAAGGCAATGTTAGCTGCATTGCACCTTGAAGGTGGAGTGAATTAGTGGTGGCAGTGGCTGAAAAAAGTGTATCAGGAGGAAAGTTTACCAGTTACGAGGGAGGTTTTTGAAAAAGAACTTCTTGCTTGTTTTGCAATGACAGACTACGAGGATTCTGATGAAGCTTTATTTCGAACCCAACAAAATGGCACTCTAAGGGAATACCAGAGAGTTTGAGAGGCTGGCCAATTAGGTGACAGGTTGGCCGCAGAAAGCTTTGATTGGAACATTTCTAAGAGGTCTGAAGGATGATATGGCTGAGGTCCGAATGTTTAAGCCATGCACGCTACAGGAGATGATCAAATTGGCAAGGAAAAGATAAGATAGGTTGAACTGAACCAGACTGAGCTTGCGAGCAAAGCCACCAAAATATAACCCCAAACCGAATCTGGGATGGAACCCGGCAACTGCCTCCACTCCAACGAGGCCCAAACAACTAGAGAAATTCAACAAATCATTCATGAATATTAGCAAGTGATTGAAGAGCCTAAGACTTTTCCACTAGCTCTTGAATTTGATCATCGAATCCCACTCAAGGAGGGAACGAGCCCAGTGAATGTAAGGCCTTACAGGTATGCTCACTTTCAAATAAATGAGATTGAAAGACGTGAACCCCTACCCTAAATGGAGTACTCTTTCAAGAAAATCTGTTTCCATCATTACAAATTCCTCACAAATCATCACCCAAACTCAATTAAACCCTGTCAGAATCCTTGAAAAGTGTTTAGCAACAGTTAGAGAGCATTCTGTGAGAAGGAAATTGAGATGGATGTTTGTTAGGTTCCAATCTTACCTATGAAAAAAGAAAAATACCAAATAGTTCATATTGGAAAAGTTAGATGGACAAAGGGGAGGTCAAGAAAGGAATAGTCAATACAAAAAAAAAGAAAAGGAATAATAATGAAAGAAAGCATGATCTCTTACGACTCAACAAATAACGATACACCAAAAAGCAAAACATTTAGATTTAACCGTTCAAGAATGTTGGGATTCTTTTATATATATATATATATATATATATATATATATATATATATATAATTTTTTCTAATTGTACCTACCATCTACACCGGGAAGTATCCACCCAATTTAAAGAAGTAAATTGAACATTCAAAAGATACATTGAGAGTCTAAGCTGAACCACTTGGCATGAACAAGCATCTATAAGCTAAGTCCATCTCTTTGTACTACAAAAATTGAAATTCCACACCTTCGTCTAAATGGTCCTATCTCAAACCTACAGAGATGCAGGCAAAATAGGAAGTTATGCATAGATTGGCTTCAGAAAAGTTAATACCTAAACAAGTTCGATATATGCCATGGGCGCATTATCCCCTCGCCTTGGGAGCGTTCTAATGATTCTTGTATACCCGCCATTTCTATCCCCATACCTGTCTGGAACCTCCGCAAATAAGGCATGCACGATCTGTTTTTCGTAGATAAATCCCAGAGCCTGTCTCCTCTTATGAAGAGACCCTTCCTTAGCCAGTGTGATCATCTTGTCAACATACTTCCTCATGGCACTTGCCCTTGCCCTAGTGGTTTTGATCCGACCATGTTTAAGGAGCTGGGTGGTGAGGCCTCGCAGGAGCGCCCGTCGTTGGTCGGGAGGCCTGTTGAGTTTGGGCACTCGCCTGCCATGTCTCATGGCAAAAAACCGGCACCCATTATCAATAATGGTGAAATTATATTCAAAACCTGTGTACTCTGCGAGAAGGCATATAAGTCGTTAAGAGCAAAAGCATTCGTAACAAATGTTACCTCCACTAACGTGGAATGAGGGGTGAATTGTGGGTCTGGGGGAACCGATGAACCTTGTCATTTTTCCGGGCTCAAGTATGAAAATGTAAATGGATATTAGCTCAAAAGGGAAAAATAAAATTTTACCGCGTCAATGGGGAATTTCAACAGGAAGGAAAAATAGAAAAACAAAATTGAATTCATGAAAAACTAAAACTAGGTTTTGCGTAGAGATCAAATAGGGTAATCCAACTTTTTACAAGCTAAGAGAGAATAAAGATGCAAAAATCCATATGGAAAAGAGAAGGTAGAGAAATGGAAGGAGATAACTTACCCGAGGAGCCAATGGAGAGGAGAGGATTTAGGGGAGAGAGACCCGTGTAAGGAACCCCAATCTGCTGGGTCCTGGGACGACGGGAGAGGCTGAGAGATGATGACGATGGTGATGATTGGAATGCAGGAAGCGGTATCCGAAAGGAAGGGGGAGTATGGGGAAACACTGCCACTGAAGGAAGTGCCGACCTCAGAGATGCCATGCTCCATCTACAGTCCGCCACTGCTGCCGTAGCCATTGCTAGACTCACTTCTGGTTTCTGAGCGTGTTGTGTGGATAAGGGTATTTATCAAGGAGTCAAGGAGTACTAGTGGACAAGAACAAGAACGACATCTTTGTTCTTGGGCCTGTTTGTTTTTTCCTTGTCTTTTTTGGGTCGGAACAAGAACGATTAAGGCTTTTGTTGGGCCTCGTGCTCAACGTCGACCTACGTTCGGGCTACCTTTAGGTTGGGCCTATAAACTGATCCATCACATCGATTCAAATAGGTAAATTAAGGAATATATATATATATATATATATAATCAGTTCCGAAGATTAGACTTATTTGTAATAAGTTTTACTTATATTGTGGTATAAGAATTTGGTCACATCTCCCCGCTGTGATATGCAAAAAAATTATAAATAAGCCTCTACACTTAACTTCCTTCCAAATTTTTGAAGAGACCATCAAATGTCACCTCCACACCAATTAAATTATGTAATTCCCCACCGACTCCTTTACTATTATTTTCCTTTTTGTCATATTATTTTCTTCCAAGGAAAATAAGAAACTAATTTGGGTTTTTTACACCTAGCCAGCGTGGTGGTGTTTGATGTTGTTTGCTAAACACCACTTAAAAAGCAAGAATTATGACAGTATATATATATAATGAATTGGTGAATCTATTATTGAATTTGTGAAACTTATGTATGAGTCCATAAATTCAATAATAATTTTACAAAAAAGATGATTGAGAAATGGTTTAGAGAATGTTGTATAACATATCTCTTTTTTATTATCTAATTAACTTTATATTTATGCTTGGAAAAACATAAGAAAGAAAAAAGAGAGTCATCCATCAATTTATTTTGGAAATTCTTTGAGCTTCCCATGAAAGTTTTTTTTTTTTTTTTTTTTGTAATTTTTATGTAAAAATTGTAGATTCGATTTTTTTTTTTCGTCACAATTGTTAGTAATTATTGGGGTTTGAATGGTTAATTATTATAAAAAATTCAAATTTAATCACTAAATTCTCATGCGATTTCAAACTTGACAAATACAATCATTAGCAACACACCCCCCCTTTTTGTTTCCTTTTTTGTTGTTATGATTTTTTTACACAATCGCCGGTAGCCTGGTAATTATTGGAATCTAGTTGCGGTGGCTTCAATGGAGCAACAGTTAATGCGTTACCCAAAAAACATGGAGCATTAGTTAATGACTCCGACTTGGCCAATATGTTTCAACCACGCCGGAAGTTGATGGTGTAGAGGGTACAGTAATAGCGGGAGAAATGTGGAGGCGGTTCCGTAACAGCCTGGTCCCACGGGTTGTTGCAGCGAAGAGGAACCGCAGACTACTTGCTATTGCGATTTTTATATTGAGATATGTTATTTTGTATTTTTTAATCCTTTTAATTTTTATGTTAGCAGAGAACACAAGAGAATACAAAATAACAATTTCTTTTATATTTCTATTTATTTGGTATTTTTATTTTATTACCAGTATACACCTCTCCCCATATATAATATAACTATGTATTTTTTTTACGAAATTTCCTTAACGAAAATAGAAGTATATAATGCTTCTTAATTTTTTTTTTTTTTTTTTTTTACTAACTAAAAAGAAAGTCACGGTACACAGAGAGAGAGAGATTATTATAGAAATAGCCATTTGCCTGGGAAAAATAAGGAAGAGGAGGAAAAGGCACTGAAGAATGAAACTCTGGTCTGGTCCATCAGAACCGCAAACACTCCCACTTCGAGCGCCTACTCTTCTTGTACAACCAACAACCGTGTCCGCTTTTGTAACCTCACCGCCACCGCCACCGCCACTGCCACTGTCACTGCCATTAGTTGTAGCATCAGTGATAATAAGTCAGCAGCTGCAGCTGCATTGCAATCGCATCACAGAGCACAAACAGGATGGGCAACTGCGGCACTCGAGAGGAATCTGCTGTCGTCTCCCATGCTCAAGGTTGCTTTTCTGCTTCGTCTCTTCTATCTTCCCTTTCCTTGCTTTTTTTTTCTTTTAATTACTGATTTTCCTCACAATTTCTCCTACCCCATCTTGAGTTCAGATCTAGGGCTTTGTTTTTCCCTCTTTCTTCCTCATGCTCATTTTTCATAGCTCTTCTACTGTTAATTCTCTAAATTACTGTATAATTTATTCAATTCAAGGGCATTTCAGCTGGAAGTTCTGTTTTAGCTCAAATGTGATGGATACAACTTTTTTTTTTTTTTTTTTTGCTTTTGTCTTTAAATTGAGCAGTTCAACAGCTCCACATGTTAAGTAAAAATGGCAACACTCCCACTCCCGCCGACAAGGACAAGGACAAGAAGCACAATCGGTCGGTGTCAGATCTGAGCGATCCTTCAACCCCTCGCAACTTTGAGGACTCCCGAAAGAATGCCCTCCTCTATACCCACGTGATTGCCTTCACATTATACGAGCTCGAGACTATCACCAAGAGCTTCCGCTCCGATTATATTCTCGGCGAAGGCGGTTTCGGCACCGTCTACAAGGGTTACATCGACGAGAATGTCAGGGTTGGCCTCAAATCCCTCCCCGTTGCAGTTAAGGTTCTCAACAAGGAGGGCCTTCAGGGGCACCGAGAGTGGCTTGTAATCTCTCTCTTTCCTTCCATTCTTCTATTCTCTCCTGCACATTTATTTTCTTTATCTATTTCCGTTTCTTTACGTACTTACATGTCTTCTCTGTATGATATTATAACAGACTGAAGTTAACTTTCTCGGCCAGCTAAGGCATCCAAATCTGGTTAAGTTGATTGGATATTGTTGCGAGGATGACCACAGGTTACTCGTTTACGAATTCATGTTCCGCGGCAGCCTTGAGAATCACCTCTTTCGAAGTATGCACATCTTTATCTTATTATCAGTTTTAGTGCTTTTTGTTTTTTTTCCTATTTTGCGGAGTTCTATTTAGTTCTATACCGATCTCATTGGCATTGTGATTTAGCTGTTAAAGGATTGATAACTTGATCAAAGCAGTGTTCCTGCAACCACCAGAAAACTTGTTCTGTGCCCATAATTCTTACTTTCCGTTGGTGCATTGTAAGAAGCTACATAAGATGGTTGAGAGCTGAAATTTTTGACAGGAGAGTGAGGTAATTCTGAGGGGAGGGAAAGGTAGTTGGTACATATCTGGTTCCCCTTCTGTAGGAGTCTTAGTGATGTCACACAATATTCGTCCTCTAAGAGTTTAAGATCCCAAACTACTGTTCTACCTCTGGAACATGAAGTGTTGAATGGGCTTTGAATTCGCTCAACCCTATCTTTTTGCTTTAGTGAAATGTTTATAGTAGTTTAGGATGGAACCACTATACCTCGTGGTCCATGAAAGGTCTCATCCCGATTTTCAAAGGGATGAGCAATATTTATTTTGGAAGGAAGAAGATGAGTTGTCACTTTTTTTAATGAAATAAGAAAATAACTTTTTTTTTTTAAGAATATTAATTTTTTTTTTCTGAGCAGAATATTATTAATTATAAGTAATAGTATTCTCACTATTATTACTCTTATTGTTTTTCTTTTAGAAAGAGCTCTTCATCTAGAACCAGCCCTTGAAAACCAAGTGGCAATAACGGGGTTAGGTTAGATAATAAGGTGTTACTCACCCTTTTCTCCTGGCCTAAGAGCGGGTCTTTGTTGATGGAATATAGCCTTTTCCAGTTTCAATTGAATCAAGCAAGATAGGCACAACAATGTTTATTGTCTTTCAGTTGAGAGGGCATTTGACCGGATCAATTCTTTGGCCCATTTCCAGTTTATTTTTTTATTTATTTTTTTAAAAAAAATTTTAAAATTTTTTAAATTTTTTGAGCTTTGTATTTTATTTTTATTGGGGTGTTTGTAGGAGTCCCCCACCCCCTTCTCTTGTAACTTTTTTAGCTTTAATGAATTTTATCTTATCCATAAAAAATAAGAAGAAGATAGGCACAACAATGTACAATACAAGATAAAGCATGACTAAATAAAGTAAAACAAGCAAGTCAAAAGAATAATGCCTTTGTTGGGTTTTGGGCTTGACCTTAAAAAAAGGATGTTAAGGTATCTCACTTGAGTGAGAATCAGATCTCCATGTAATTCATGGGTTGAACTATATTAATGGCTCTCAATCAATAAGTGGGAAAGATTGATTTTTGAGTTCTCTAAGCCCATAAGAACCCGGGGAAATTTGTGCATGCGGTCAAAATAGTCCAATTCTGTTATGGGGACTCCTACCAAAATTTCCATATTTGGTAGCAAAGTCAAGAACTCCTTTAACCATAATTAAGTGGTTCAAGTGGTTTACAATGGGGTTTAGACAATGAGCATAAGTACTCAAAATGGTGGGGAGCAATTGCACGGCTCAAGGGGTTGGTACAACCTCCACCACTTAACCTCATCTCTAGAACACATAATCAAGCCCTCAACATTTTCAAAGATGATGCTGAACTGAACCATCATCTATGTGTTTTACTTGTTTCCTAGTGCATCTAGTTATTCTAAGTCCCTTGTGAAGAGTGTTAGATATTTGCCAGTTGAACTTCCCTTCCCATAATAGGATTTAGCAACTTTTGGATGCTACTTCTTATGGGAACTTATGCAGAGTTTGATGACCACATGAGAGTTATCCTCAGTTTCTGCTTGATCTTTGTGAAACATGTGAAGCAGATAGTTTAAGAGAGCGTCAAATCCAAACCAGTAGAATCAAATATGCAAAATTTTAAGGGATCAAACCACAGAAGATATGTCAAATACATTTTTTGTGCACTTATATTTGTGACACCTGCTGATGTTTGGTGATAAATCTTATGATATTTGTGCAAATAGTTAGTTACTTGCTATGTCAATTTTGCCTGGTTTGGTTCACAAGACACTTGAGACACCCTTTAATGAAATCATATTACACAATAATTTATGAAAGTGTGAGCAATCTAATTTTTGTGCTTTTGATGATTTATTGGGAGAAAGGCATTGCTAATCAAAATTTGTTATATATTTTTCTGACATCATTTAAAGCTATGACATTTTACTTAGTTTTGGCAATGTTTTTGTTAACTCAAGTTAATATGACTTTTGCTGAGGCCTTCAGAGGCGGCTGTTCCATTATCGTGGGCCACAAGAATGATGATTGCTCTTGGAGCTGCCAAAGGTCTTGCTTTTCTTCATAATGCTGAAAGGCCTGTTATCTACAGGGACTTCAAAACCTCTAATATACTATTGGACTCTGTAAGTGGTGTTTCTTCCTACCCCTCCCTTCTTCCTCCTAGCTGGTGTTTTTTAAACCTCTTATGGCCACCCTTCTTGGTAGGGGGATGATTTATTTCTATTCATCTCGCTATTTGCCAATGAGTCTGCAGGATTATACTGCAAAGCTTTCTGATTTTGGGCTTGCTAAAGCTGGACCACAAGGTGATGAAACCCATGTATCAACTCGAGTAATGGGTACCTATGGTTATGCTGCCCCTGAATATGTGATGACTGGTACAGTTTCCTTATATCTAAAAAATGCTTGATTTATCAACAACTACATTGACTTGACGATAGGTAGATAGAAAAAGAATTTCATAATTAAAAATATAATCAACTGGGAAATGAATTTGGATCTTTATCTTGTAAGAGGTCCCTATCTCCGTAGTGATCATGGATACAAAGGTACGAGCTTATAGAACAGATCCTGTTCAAGTAAGGTTGTACTTGTAAGAGGTCCCCAATTGCTAATATAAGTCTCCAAGCGGATCTGACATTGTTCAAAATAGGTTTAATTTGGAAACTTGGATTTTTAAAGATTAAGATACCTGGCAGATGCATTCAATCGAAAATCTTTGGTTCTTCAGCTACTATGTTCACTACCCCGAGAAAAATGTTGATGGAATGAGAGGTGTTGGTCTTATACAAGGTTTTCAGTGTTTACAGTGGTTGGAAGTTGAGCATGAATTTTACTTGATTGGGAAACTTCAATGTTTGTTGATCATTGCTCAAATCCTCTAATAATAATATCCAACAATAAGCAAGGAATAGAAGTAAGACACAACAAATCTGTTTGATAACCTTAAAGAAAAGAAAATGTATGAGTGGTGCTTCCCTTGTTGAGCATTTTGTTTTCATCTATTTTTTTCTTTCGTCTTTTGTGTTGATCATTGCTCAAAACCCTAAAACCTGCCATATTTGAAACCTTTAAAACAATAATAGCTTCAAACTCCTTCACAAACGGCATTTATATTGTAAACAAGACAAGTGACGCTCAAATGTGGAACTCAGGTGTATTGGTTGCCCTTTTATCTTTGTTCTGCTAACCATTGTGTCAAATCATTTCAGTTATTTTTAATTTTATTGCTTTTAGTGAATGACGAAAGCCATGATTTATACATTGTGGATGTGTCTAGATTTCATGTATCCTATACTTCAGGAGTACCAATTTATGTGTATTTGTTTTTCTGAACGGGGTGTTTATGAAATGAGCAGGGCACCTGACTGCCAGGAGTGATGTGTACAGCTTCGGAGTTGTTCTTCTGGAGCTTTTGACAGGAAGAAAGTCTGTTGATAAGACGAGGCCAAGCAAGGAGCAGAACTTGGTAGATTGGGCCCGGCCAAAACTGAATGACAAGAGGAAGTTGCTACAAATAATCGACTCTAGATTGGAGAATCAGTACTCGGTAAGAGCAGCACAGAAAGCCTGCAGCTTGGCTTACTATTGTTTGAGCCAGAATCCCAAAGCAAGGCCCTTAATGAGTGACGTAGTTGAAACTTTGGAACCTCTACAAAGTTGTAGCGATGGTGTGAAGGAAGTCTCATCATCATCAACTACTGGTGGTGGTCAATTTGCGATGGCTGGAATGCCAAATTACCGAATGCATCACAGGTTTGCCAACAACGTTGTTCCAAGTGCTGGTTGTCGATCTCCCAACCCAAATTGTTCTCCTGGCGGCCCTGCGGCATGCAGGGTTAGGTGAGAGGAATCTCACGCATCTGTATGCTTGTTTGGTGTGTTTCCCCCCTCTTGACATGACAAAATTCTCTTGTTTGCCTCGTTGTATCTCATGTACATGGTATCTGGTGATCCCAAGCCTTTGTTGATGATTTTTCTCCGGCTTGGTGCTTCTAGCAATGTGAAAAGCTATTTTACCATGCGAACATTAATTACAGATTCGTGAGGTGATGCCAAAAGTCTGCCTCTCGGTCACTTCCGCATCATCTTCTTCAAGATTATTGTTTGCTTGTATCAATGTTCTGGTTCTATTTGCTTACCAAATGTGAATTGCCATGTGAATAGCTATTTCACCATTGCGAACATTAATTACAGATTCGCAAGTTTTTTGAATATGATGCTCCAATTCTTGTTTAAACCTTTATGGTATTGCTTTTGAGAGATTGCTCTATTTTCCTAAATTTCAATCTATTTAAAGAGGAAAAATTACAGTTTACCCCCCAAAGTTGACAACGTTTTTCAATTCGAATATCAAAATTTCAATTTTTGCAATTCACCCTCACAAAGTTTTAATTTTTTTTTTCAATTCGACCAATATTATTCCAAAATTCTCATATTGTCCATGATTTTTATTTTTATTTTTATATTTTTTATGAAAAATAAATAAATAAATTTGAGGGTGCAAAAATGGTCAGATGGCCAAAAGGGGTGGCTATGGACACCTCAATTTTTTTAAAAATTTTTTTTATAAAAAATAAAAAAATAAAAGTTATGGGCAATATGAGAAGTTTTGGATACAATTGGTCAAATTGCAAAAATTAAAACTTTGGAGGGTTGGATTGCAAAAATTGAAACTTTAGTGTTCGAATTGAAAAACGCTGTCAACTTTGGGGAGGTAAACTATAATTTTCCCTTTAAAGAATTAAGCTACTTTTCGCTTTTTCATTCAAATGCATTCGATGTTGGCTTCCCTATTCTTTGTCTTTATCATTTATATACTAATTTTGTTATTTATTCCTTTTTAATGGTTTCTTTATTCTCATAATTCGATATTTGATAACAAATGCAAACCTACAAAAGAGTAAGAAGCTACTTTGAAGTTTGAAGTTTGGAGTTTGGAATTAAAAAATTACCGTTAGTGACAATCTGCTAATTTCTTGAACTTTATCCATAGGCATTGCTATTTGCAACTTCCCATGGGCCATGAGCCCATGAGCAACATAAACCTGAAAACATTATTTTGATCTTGAGGAGATTTGAAAACTCATCCAAAATTTAGGAAGTAAGAATATTTCGGAAGAAAAAGGGGGAAAAAAAAAAACCTAGAAATACAATATGAGATGGCCAATCCTCTAGACTATCAAATATATGTGCTGCATAAATGATTGTGGCACCTTGCTCTACACACTCCCTTTTTAGAAACCTTATAAGGTCAGCCCTCTATATCAAGGCCAACTCTTATTTTATCAAAAAGAACTTAGAAAAGTATGCAGGCAAACTAAGGCTCTGTTTGTTTCAATGTAAAATATATATTTTTTTTATTATAAAATTATTTTTAAGAAAATAATTTTAGCTAAAAACATTTTTCGATATTTGGCTAAGACAGAAAATCAACAACAACCGCTAGCCATCAAAAATTGCCGGTGTTTGTGTCTTCAATAAGTTTATAATATTAAATTGATTGATATCTTGTTTAGTATTTAGTATTAATTATAGGTTTGACTCTAATGTATAATAATAACATTAATTAGGATGTTCAATGAGAAGAATCAGATATTATATTGTGATCTGAGTCCGGCTGGCATGGGCTCGGGTACACTTATTGACGCTGCTAGAGTGGGCTTATCCTGAAAATTAACTTTAAAACCAGAGTCCATCAGCATTTGAAAAACAAGTGCCCAGATAAAGCTGGAAAACTTGCGTTGATGCCTGGTGGTCGATTCCCCCTTATCCAGGGAGGCAAAAATATCCGTTCGTTTGCCCCACTTTCCCAACAAACCTCTTCTCCACTGCTTTCCACCACACAAATCTTTTCAAACGCTAAATTCTCTCTCTCTCTCTCTCTCTCTCTGCTGGGGATGTTGGTGGTGTTTGCATGTTTGTTCGTCTATGAGCCATGGACAGTTTCACAATCTCAAACATCGTGAAGTTGTTACCGTTGCTATTCATCTTTGTTCAGTTCATCGTCAACCTAATTGGTAAGTTTGCCGCATATATATATATATATATATATTCTGATTTTCAATTGAAAAGTGAGTACCTAATTACCTTGTACGTTGTCATGTAAATTGAAAATTACATGGATGATGGATCCGTGCAGGATCCCAGGCGGAGCTGATGCCACCAGTTGATGAGCTACAGCCCGTGGGTCTAACCGAGTACCGGATGGTTGAAGCTGATTCTCACGATGCACGACGGAGGTTAGCGCCCTTCCAGCTTTGTTTGTTATGCAAGTGCTGCGCTGCTGCCGCCGCCACTACCAGCTGCACTACTATGCCTTGCTGCTTTGGCATCGACTGCCAGCTTCCTAACAAGCCTTATGGAGTCTGTGCTTTCGTACCCAAGAAGTGTGACTGTATCTCTTGTGCTGTCTAAATTAACTTTTCCTTAATTTCCGTCTTCATCAATATCCCTCCCTCCCTGCCTCCGCAATTTCCACAACAAAAAAAATAAAAAAAATTACGTGGATATATAACATCAATGATATATACACTTGTATGTAGACTACAATTATTTGCTGAAATTAAAGAATGAATTAAGGTGAAAAAGGCCAAGCCCCTGTATCTAACGTATGATTTGTTTATAACAATATTCTCATCTCTTCTATAAGTTAGCACGAGAAAGTTGCCACGGTATTGTATTTTGTTTATATATATATATATATATATATGTTCACATGCAATGATCGATGTGCAGCATCAGGCAAGTTATTGCTGTTCTAATTAAGCTCTTTTATGCAGAGTTAATTAAATAGAATGGGTTGAAATATTGTTAAATTTTAGGGTACTTCAGCTTTCTAGAAAACAAGATTACAGGGTTTGGTTACTATATATCCATATATATAAAGATTCCCAATTAATTAACATCTCTCCCAGCTACCAAGCATATATGTTTTACTTTTAATATTACCTATTTTCTGTAACATAAAGTAAAATTGCGAAAAGAATCAGATCATAGCCTGCAAGAGTTTATAATTAAGCACATATCGAGAAACAAATAGGACGATTGACGAAGAAAGAAGAAATCATTATAATTGTTAAAATTTATATTTAAATAATTAGATTCACTTTTTTTTATTAATTTAAAATTTTGTCATAAATGCTAATCATTTAACGTGATATTAGAGCGAAAGTTATTTTGGTCATATAGATATATCTAGAAACTTTCTCTTTAAAGCTGAAGGGGTTGAAGACTATAAAGAACAAAGCCCAACTTCGTTCTCCTCTTCTGCAAACCAAATACAGTCTCTTTGCCAAGAAGCCTAAGACCCTTACGATCTTGGTGAAGATTGAAAGCCTAAGCCTACACACATCAATTACTGTTCATCACTGTTCACAGCAGTCATCACTGTTTTGGCAGTCATTATTGTTCATCACTGTTTTGTCGGTCATTATTGTTCAACACTGTTCATCACTGTTTTGTCAGCCATTACTGTTTGGTAACATTCATCACTGTTCATGTCAGCTGTTACTGTTCACCTACAACATCTTTATTTTTATATAAATAAGCATCCTCTCGTTTGTAATAAACATTCGATTCTTCTGAATTTTAGAATACTCTTTCTCTTCTCTCTCACTGAACATCAGTAATATTTCACAAATATGTATGTCAGAGTTCTATCCATATATTACATAATGTTTCATTCAATGAAAGTTTTTTTAAGCTAATTTAATAGCATCATAGTAAGTACTTATTTTCATATATCCTATTTTCATTATATTGATCTATGAATTTGTAATTCCAACTGAAGTATCTTTAACATTTTATATTTATTTTTATGTTTATATCTTTGTGTATCCTTCTAGATATTCTGTTCATATTCAACCTAGATTCTTTCAAGCAGTCTCTGTTTAAATTCAACACTATGTCTTCAATTCTTCCGCTTATGCTAACTCACTTGGTGAGAAAATATATATGGATATGATCTCCCACGATTCTAATTTCTATTGCTTGATTGATTAAACAGTGTCGCCCCAAACTGTACCTCCGTAGTCAACGACCAACGATCACACATATATTTTTCTTTTGTTGTGAAGGCAGCAAGCAAGCAGCATTTTTGGATCGACGCGCGCATGACTGATCCTCATTATTAATGTTTTCTGCTTCTTTAATTTTCTTTTCAATTGAATTATTTTTCTGAGCTCGAGCAATATTATTAATTAATGTCGTCTATTAATAACAGATAATAGGATAGAGAAGTTAGTCAGATTGCAATTCGCTTAAGTTGTAGTAATTAAGACATCTGTTCTACTCATGATCTGGGGATATAATATTATACAAACAAAACGAAAAGCTTTTGATACTGCTTATCACTTCCCCTCCACCCAATTAAAAGAAAACCTCGTGCCCCCCAAAAGTGTAGGCATGAGAGGAAGAGGATTAGTTAAACAAGGCCAGAGAAATGAATTAATCCTGTAACAATCGGCCCTGGCCTCTAACGTGTGTTATCACTTTCTATTTATCAAACTATAGATTAAACATTAAAGAATACAACCCCATATACAAATCTTAAATAAATGTGCTATATATTCCAAGTGCTGATGTTAATAAGGCCACTTACATATAATATATACTTTGTTATTTAATTAATTCAACCCTAAATACTATATATGCCCGCCCATATATAGTACCAAGACATTGTAATCCAGCTTCTAGGACGTTCCCTAGTTTTGTGACTCGACTACAAAATCGCTACTCCAATATTGGACCCTATACTCAATGTGGTGATGACTTTAATGCTAAATTATACAAATTTTAGTACAACTCATCCTTAAAATTAAGTCGATTAGTAAGGTACTGATCAAGATCGCTTATTTGTATATTACTAAAATTATACTTAATCCATATGGGGCACTTAGAATTGTACCATACACCACCTTAATTCCACTACCCCATGAGGCTATCACTCTCCATAACTGAATCTGGGGAATTGAAGCGAAAATGTCCAAATCAATAACGAATGTGGTTCTAGCTAGATATAAATTTGTCTTTGTCATCTGACCAGCATCATTATTCTACCACAACAAAATAATCCTAATATTAATTGATAATTCTCATTAGTTTTCTACAATTTTTTTTCTTCAATTTTCTAAGAAACATAATTAGAACTAGAGTGACTATTAATTGGTAATTAATTTTGCAATGAACTTGCTAATTAATCACCCACTTTTTCTTTTACAATATTTTTTTATTTTTTATTTTTTATTTTTGCCCGGGGAGGGTGGGGAGGAAGGTGTACGGGCGAATGCGTTAATGGATGCCAGTTTCTTACAAAGAATCCATATTTGTCTTGTATAATATTACATAATTAGTTTATCCTATAGGACAATAATAACCCCACATATGCAACAAGTGATTAGTACGTAAGTGCTTTCGTGACTCAATCCTCGGGGCACTAAACCAAGTTGCTTAATTAACTACTTCTTAAACCAATATTTTAGTGGCACCAATATTAGTATTCAAATTGTTAATGAAGGCATAAATCATCCTTTCATTGACTTATCTATCTGTCATTCATTCTAATCCTTATTCCCTTCCTGTACTTGACATTAATTTCTTGTTTTTTTTTTTTTTTTTTGATTGGATTTTCAGAATCATGACAGGCAGCAAGAGAACAAGAAATCAGCTTGCTTTCCAACCAAAAATCAAAAACCATGTACTATGAATATATAGATCTGCCCCGCTTTGAATACAACTCGCCAAGAGCAATTAAGTTGATAGAATATCTCCACTTGAAATAGACAAATGAAAAAAGAGAAGCAAATTTCAGTATGACGACAAATTTGATCACATGGAGTTTGAACGATAGAGCTAATTGATTGAAATCAGTAACCACTAACCAATGTATCTTCCTCATGAATTCCATTTCATGTTATATATATTGGTAAATGCTAAATGGTAATCATCACTTGCAAACCACACGCGACAGTTAGGCCCACGGCGTACGAGGGGCGTCATTTTGTCCATATAACTTTACCTGCATGCATTGCCCAACTCCATCCAAAACAAGCTACTTAATTATGATGTTTAGTAATGGGTTCCCAAATCACAATGATGATTCCCCTTAATTCCTCGACCATGCACTTAATTGTTTAGATTTGTGCTTCGTATGAACATAATTAATAATCACGTATTAATTAATTAAAGGCAGCAACAACTTTCTAAAGAGAAGTCGCGCCCGTATTTAGTGGGTGGAAATTAAAGAAATAAATTATAATTTGCTACTGTAGTACGTACTGATCATGGGGTAGATGCTAGGATTAATAATTTTTTACATGACTCATGAATCGGATATGAATTTAACATAAAATTTGAGGTTTAGTTAAAGTTAAGAATTATGACATGTTTAATTAAGTAGGTTGAATTAATGTTGGCGTGTATAATTTTATCGAGTGGCCAATAGTACAAAAACAAAAAGAAAAAAAAAAAAAAGAAAAAGAAGTAGGCCGCGCGCCCGTGTCATTGATGGTGGCATAAAGCTAGGGGACCTACGCAAGTAGTTGTGTTAGCCATTAAGCTAGACAAAGTTCCAAGACAAAGGTCTCTCTTTCCACGTTGCTACGTCGAATATTGTAAGTTGCAACCAAATTTCCACTATATTATACAAGGCCCCAAGCTCCGGTATTGAGCTTTCCGAATCAATTAAAGGAATTAATTGTCGATTATTTTACACTCCATCGATCTCATCCTTGTGTAAATTAGCTAGAGTGAAGAATCATGTCCAGAATTCATCCTGATGATATGTTGTTGAAGGAAGATGCCCAACTACTACGTCCTGCCGTGCTCACCGTGTGGAAGCGATCTAGCATGAGTTTCCAGGGAACAGACGGATTCACTGTTTTCGACCACCATGGAAGATTGGCTTTCCGGGTTGACAACTATTCGAGGAAAAGCTGTTGCATTACAGGAGGAGGAGGAAGGCTGGTCCTCATGGACGGTGCTGGGAAAGCTTTGTTAACTTTGAAACCTCAGGTATGGATACTAAATAATTCCCAGCTAGCAGGCCACTAGCTACGAGTTGTAAGTACTCGACTAGCTACGACTACTCTCTGTTTGTAATTGTACGTTAAAGTATATATATATATATATGTGTGTGTGTGTGTGTGTGTGTATGTGCATCCAATTAATATTGTGAAAAGTATATATGTATATGTGTATGTAATGACTATATATATATATATATATGAACAGGTCTTGAGCATGCAATATCAGTGGAATGCATACAGAGGAGAAGATAAATGCGGAACAAGCAGTCCAAATTCCAAGGTATTCTCAATGAGAAGCGGATCAATGCTTTTCCACAGACACAGTAGCAAAGACGACGTGGAGGCAATTGTTGTGATGGGACACGGTCAATCTGATCAGACACCGGATTTCAGGATCGAAGGGTGTTTTAGAAGGCGAAATTGCAAAATAAAGAGCAGCACTACTGGACAAATGGTTGCAAAGATTGCTAGGAAGAGAGTAAACAACAAGATATTGCTTGGGGATGATGTCTTCACCCTCGCGGTTCAACCTGGCTTTGACACTCAGCTTGTCATGGCCTTCGTAATTATCTTGGACCGCATTTGCGGTAAGCCATTTGCCCCCGTTTTGTGTTCCTAAAATTTACATGTACAGATCGAAACCTAGCTACCTCATATCATCTCAAAACCATCTACTGCCTGCATTTATAAATCTCTTGGAAATTAAATTAAACCACATGATCCAGAAATTAAAAGATATATATGCAAAAGGCTACGAATTAATTAAAGCACGTGAGACGAGACAATTAAAATCCTCTTCAACTATCATCACCTATCATTTACGTTTTTAAACTTTTATTATGTGTATTCTTTTAAAGGTTGAGAAGAAAAAACGCCTTAGCCATTTCACCGATCGATATGATGGAGCTTTTAGGGTGTGTTCGTTGGTTACCCTTTTATGGGTAATTTGGTCCTCTCGCTCAATTGGTTATTACTATGGTCAACGCATGTGATGCATTAAGGGCTGAATAAGTAATTTCAACATCTCAATAAGGAACAATATTATATCAGAGACATAAATAAAAATGTTGTGATAGTTCATAAAGCTAAAATGTATTTTGCCCAAATACAAAATACATGTATAGTGCAAGTAGATCGTTGACACCCCTTTGTCTCAATTGATTGCTAGCATAACATCATCGACAAGCCGACATTCCTCAAAATTGGTAACACTTCCCTTATTGCTAGAGGTCAGCAAAATCCAAGTCCGCTAAAATCCCAAATCGGATTGACACCCATCAGTTTGGGTCATGAACATTCCACCACACCAGGAATCCACCGGTCACTTCTAAATCAAACATTCCTCTATGCTAGATTTGTTCTTTCTTTTTTTTTTTCCTAAGCAAATATAAGGGGAAAAAGAGGAGGAAAAATTGCATCAAACAAAAAGACACAAAATATCGGTGAAATACTAGTCCAACAAACACTCCCCTATAACCAACAAAGCAGTGCTAAAAAAACCTAAAAACTATTGAAAATGGACCAAAAGATTGGCCCGGCCCAAGAAAAGGGTTGCCTTTGATGGCGGTTAAAAAGGACAGTCCAATAACAGCACATATTGTAAAAGCAAGTCACCTTGAAAACCATAGCAAAAAGAAAAACATGTAAGAATTCTAT
Organism: Corylus avellana; assembly: GCF_901000735.1. Lineage (NCBI taxonomy): Eukaryota > Viridiplantae > Streptophyta > Magnoliopsida > Fagales > Betulaceae > Corylus > Corylus avellana. The sequence continues at coordinate 23,190,314 of NC_081549.1, forward strand.
ATATATTAAATGCTAATTAACAATAAAATTAGCAGCGAAAATAATTTAATATATATGTATCTTCGGCCATTGTTTTGCTCAAGCAGGTTGAAGAACAACTTTACAACAACCAAACTAAAAAACTAAAAATGATTGAGAAGTTCTTTTGACCTATGCCTACCAGTGAGTGTCAATTGATGGAATACACATGCCTTGTTTATAGGTAGGTCAGGGACCCTCAATTAGAGCTGTTACCTTAATTATTTCTCTCATCAAGAAATAAAAAATCAATACAGCTGATTGATTCCACAAAATAAAATTACTAATGAAATCAAATACTTGTTCCACAAGAATTAAATCGACAATTTAATTCAGAATATTTAATTTCATAGAATAAGCTTTAATTAGAATAAATCACTTAACACCGTAATTATATATATTTTATAATTACAATAATATATGTGAGATAATGGACATACTTTAAATAAAATTTCTTACAAAACACTGATAAAAAGCATCGAAGAGAAGCACCACCGTAGCATCCAGTAAGTGGCACCCGGCGTACTAAGCTTGGTAGACATCATAAGTAGATCTATAACACTCCATAGGCAAAATGAGAATATGAACTATAAAGGTCCAATGAGAAAGGAGGGGGAAAGCTTGTGATACTCAGTATAACAAACGACACCTGAGAATTCCTCCGTTTGACAAAATGAACCTCAAATATGCCGAGGCAAACGACCTGTCAAAAAATGGCAAAAGATATTGTGGCATGTGGTTGGTTATATACGCGAGAGCATGGGAGGCCATCGAACGTGGTGCAAGCTAGTGAATCTGTAAGGGTGGCGCAGGAGTAGTTGGAGGGAGAAAGACACTGTAAATTTAACTTTCAAGTTGCAGTTTAAAAAAATAATAATAATAATAATAATAAATGAGGAAGAAGAGAGGGGAGAGATGGCAAAACGAAGAAAGATGAGAGGAGGGAACCCCCTCCTCCCAACACGATGCTCACAAGAGAAAATGAAGAAGGTGAAGAGGAAGAAAGACTAGCTTTGTAATCCTAACTTACAACTCACACCAAAGAGTCATAGACCACGTCAGACGCCCAGTACCAGAGTTAACCATAGCGTAAAGTCATTATTGGCAAGCCCTCAACTCTTAGGTTTAAAGGCCCCAATTATGGCTGTAAACAAGCTGAGCTTAAGCGAGCCAGGGCTGTCCAAGCTCGGCTCATTTAAAAAATCCACGAGCTCGAGCTCAAGCCAAGCTCCAAAATTTAAGCTTGGCTTGGCTCACCAAGAAAAATTCTTTGTGTGAGCCGAGCTCAAATTCATCTAATAGGCGAGTCAAGCGGGCAAGCCGAGCCGAGCCGGCTCGGCTAATGCAAACTTTTAAAAATAAAAATAATAATAACTTAAATGACTCATACCAATGAGACAAATTAAATTAAATTTAATAATAATAATAATATATTAGTAAAAATGTTTTACTTCTCAACCAACAAATCGAGGGCAACTTTGTAATTCAAGCCTCTCCTTTTGAGCCAATCCATGTGAGACAACTAGAGTCTTGGCTCAGTAACAGAAGCTTACATCCTTTTTATATATTACTTAGGTGAGAAAGCTTTTTTTGCGTTTTTCATGTGGGACAGACAAGCTAACTATTATTGTGAGAGATGTATGCTTGATTTTATTTTATTGGTGTAAGACACTTGTAAGCAAACAAATACAAGGAAAATGAAAAAGAGTTTACTCTTAACACTTAATAGTAGCCAAAAAATGTTTAATATACCTGTTAATATTACTAATATATGAAATTGACTTTGATTAAAAATAAAAAAAATAACAGTTTATTATATATACAAATTATCTAACATTTTTTTAAATTTTTAATTTTTTATATATATTAACCAATTAGCTCTCCCTATATATAACTAAACCAATTAACTAATTAGTTAACTTAGTTAAATACACACAATACACTAGTTAACTATAAATAGTTATACACTATATGACTATATATATATATATATATATATATACGAGTATTTTCATGAACTTTAAACGAGCAAGTCAAGTTTTATACGAGTATGTATTATTTAATAATCAAGTATAGTTCCATGTCCACAAACGGCTCATTAAATAATCGAGTCAGGCACAAGCCGAGCTTTATCGAACCAATCCCAAGTGAGCTCACGGATAGTTTTGTTCGTTTACAGCCCTAGCCCCAATCCACCATGGGTGGGCAGCTACCTATACAAGGGGATTTATGGGACAAACAGGTAGTAGCGGGCCATTTCCAAGGAATGCAATCCACACGTCTTTGTTCAGGTAGAAGGTGGCATGGGATGGAATGCACAACTGCCACACACTACTAAAAGAAATACATTTGCAATTTATCCATATAATAATTCTTTTTCTGCTAAAGGGGTAGAAAAATGAAGAAGAATTTGCTCCCACAGATAACAGCAATTTGTTGAGATAGCAATTCCTTTTTCTGTTGAGAGAGAGAGAGAGAGATTTCTTTTCTTTGTAAAAGTGGGAAATTAGGATCTGCATGGGTGTGGAAAATTGATTGCATCTCTAGCAACCAACGGCAAAGAGTTCACCCGAAGCAGCATCACCTCTTTCCACAATTTTATACTAGTCCCTTGTATCCTCTTTTCAGTTTAGTGGACAAAACAATACACATACATATAAATCCATGGCAACACTAACTCAGCAATTACACGATATCTTAAAATAATGGATCACCAAAACATGCTAGCGCCAACCCTGCTGGCTCATCTGTGATGTTAGTACTATGAAAAATCCATTATCCTTGGTAACAATAACTGAAGAAATATGGGCCAAACGCCTGACCATGTATGTGCCCCAGACGATCCAACATCTATTAGTCTCCAGACACATGCGTCTTGTCCTCATAGTACCTTTTCTCACTTTCTGCCTTCTTCTCATTACGTTTCTGCGGTTGAAAACAAAATTAATCCTTAATTTTTTAACCACAAAGACACCAATGCAGTCCAAAATCTCTGTAGCCCTAGTACATACTGTCATATTTTTAAGCACTAGCCAAAAAGGCATGTTTCTCACTCCAAAATTTTAAGGGTCATTTTTTGTTGTAGTTTATGTACCTCACAAATCTCTCATAATTTGATGCGAATAGTAGGGTGAAATTTTAATCAGAAATACTGAAATAGTGGCATAGTTCAGAAATAGGGAACCTGGTACGCTTCATGGTTTGATACAATTCTTCGAATTATTGTGGTAGTGGTGACGTCCAGAGGACTTTCCAAAATTTTAAAGATACCCATACTTATTGGAACAGCATATGGGTTGCACTTTTCCTGTAAGAAGAAAACAATGTCAGTAACCAAAAAGAGTATATACTTCCATAATTAACTAGATTAGTCACATAATTGCATACAACATGAACTGGAAATAATGGAAATTGCTACTTTCATCGAGAGGTACCACCTTTAGAAATTATTAGAATTTACCTTCTGAAAATCATTATTCTCTGCTACTGTTCCATGGACAACAAGGGAGATGTCGAAGGTAGTGATCTGCACCCAAAATTTCCACCAAGTTCCAACTTACAAATAACGTTAAGCATGCCTAGACCACATTTTGGCCTAAGTCCATAATCTCAGCGACCAATTCAATAAAACAACTATAATCAGACCAGAATACAAAAAAGGAAAAATAAGACAATTAAGAAATGGATTCTAGATCGCAATCATCCAAATATCACAAATTACCTGACTATTTTAAAGACTTCTGTTCATTTATTAATAAGTTACATATCCAGTCCGTGACTATTGAACTGATGATCTCATCATACGATCCATTTTTTATAAAACGATAAAGTGTCATTTGAGCTAGAGCTCTTTTTTTTTTTTTACACACGTAATCCAATCTCATAAAGTGTCATTTGAAGTTCATACATAATCTTTTTTTTCTTTTTTGGTAAACAGCCTAATTTCACTTTACTAAGTCATTGTATTCATAGAACCCAATAAAAAAAATCCTCTGCCCCAAGCTCATGCCCCCCTTTTCTTCCCTTTCCTTTTTATTTTTATTTTTATTTCTCTTGTTTACCGGTGAATACTCAAGGCATGAGAAATCTTCAGATTTATCTCTCTTCTTAAAAGGTAGATAGATAGATCATAAATCATTTTATGCAAGAAAAGGATAAAAAGAAAAAATAGGGAGGATGGATAATCTTTGTTCACTTCTCCAAGCAGGACAACTTTTTGGTAGGGGTGGGTATTGGTTCGGTAGAGCCATTTTCAGTCAGTTAACTGATACCCACCCCTAGCAAAAAATTCGACTTTGGTCTTCATGCTAGTCATTAGTTTGTAACTATAAGAAATTAAAGAAATATATTATGTTTTCTAGTCCGTGCCAAAAACAGTTTCAAATTAGTTTTCCAACCAAACAGCGAAAAACATGTCATTTTTACTTAATATCCTTTCCTCTGCAACTCTTTTTTTTTTTTTTTTTTTCAAAGAAGAACCTTGATTTAAAATTAAAAAAAAATAAATAAATAAACTTGTAACAGCAAAAGAATGAAGGCCATAAAATAGATTATGAAGAAATTAAAGTGCACAACATTAAGTTAAAAAGACAAACTAACCATGTCTTTTGACACCTCCCATGGAGCCCCAATTATAACCTCGTCTACGTAGCGGCAAGCCAGAACGCTTAAACTTCTTTCATGAAGATTCATTATAGGGCGATGTGCTCCCCTAGTAACACTGCAGAGTCATTTGTTTGACAAAGGCAGATATATTAATTGGTTAAAATTTATACATGTGCATGCACATAATTGTAGGAAATAAATATATGTTTAGAAATAGATAATTAAGTTTTCAAAAAAGCATCCATGGAGGAATATGGCAATTGTGATATTTGTCCTTCAGACTTTTACTAATTCACAAAGATACCTGCCACCAAAAGAGACACATAAACAAAACAACCATCTCCATAAACATACTCTCCCAGTTATGGTTCAACTCTCCATGAACTTAGGTTTCAGAAAATACACCAGAAAAAGCTATAGCATAATTGTAAACTTTTCAGTCTGAAGCATGGAATGATGAATATAACTTGTAAAATGCATACGCTATTATAAGAGTCCAAGCTAGGACATGTATTGTCCATGACAGACATGCTCTACAAGGATTTAAATACCCAACAAAAAGAAGAGCAACACAAACACAAGAAGTCAACAAAGATGACCAAAAGGCGAACTTCATGGATCTGAAAGATTTAAAGCACCTATGATATGAACTCAGGTATACATGAGCGCCAACAAGCTAAGATATTTATTGCTTCTACTAAAACAACATCCAACTACAATTCTCTTGTCTTTCAAAACGATTTACTTGTGTTTTTTAATCCATAACTCTATGCAAAGTTGTTAAATTAAGCGAAGTAGTATTATGGTTTCTCAATCAAAGAACCTCATAAATTCTTATTCCTCAAGTTCATTTCTAATAGGTGTTAACTTTTATGGAGTAAAATAGTTTTAGCTAATCACCTCCTTTTTACATCCTGTATACTTGGGCAACATGAAAAGAGAATGAATATAAAGTCATGCACATACCACAACACTGATTTTCAATATGGAAAAGAAAAAGGGGGGAAGGGGAGGGGGAGGGGGGAGGGGGGGAGAAGGACGGTTGCAACCTGACAGTCTGATCATTATGTATCCCAACAAGAAGAAAATCTCCAAGCTCCCTAGCAACCCTCAAGATCTGTAAAAAACAAACGATCAGCAACAAAGTGTATAAGGTCTTACTCTCTTCTCCATCCATAATGGCAGTAGACATCTACATTAGCACAGGAATATTTAGAACTTCTTTTGAAAAACAAAAATTACATAGTAAAACATCTAGAAACATAAATTTATTTACATGTTTTGCTTAGACATCAAGTAAAGCAGAAAATGGGGGAAAAGCAGGAAGGACAAATCGATCTGAGGGAACTACTGGTAGTCAGAAAATAATTTTAATCATCAAACACAGAATGTAATAAGGGATAAAGAGTATCAACAAGGAACACAGAAAGATACTGCTAGTCACAGGTTTTACTGATTGAGTATTTGTGTACGAAAAAACTGAGAGTTGCTTAATGGTTGCTCAAGCAAGATGCTAAGGCTACAGTTAAAAAATCCAAGAGTTCGATCAATCCTTGCTCGAGCGAAACTATGATTTGTCGATAAATTGAAACTTTGCTCGAATGTTGCTCAACCTTCACTTAAGCGAGTTTACAATCTTTTTAATGGAGGCTAATTTTGTAATTTTCTTTTCAGGGTTGCGGCCCTAACTTATTTTTAAGCATAATAAGGACGGCTTGGCCACCCAATAAGTTGTTTTTATCAGTCATATCAATAAGAACTACTCTAAAGAGAGTTTTTTTTGTTTCCCCATTTCCACTAATCCTTGGAGATTTTTAGGATTTATAGAAGAGTTGTGGCTTCTAGTGCTTGTAGATTCAACTTCCCACTACGCCGCTCCACACCAGTTGGTATTAGAGCTCATCTACTTTTCTACCATGACACGCAAAGGAGCACATGGAGGAAGACATTCCAATCATTGGTGATGTGTATGATCGCAATGAGGCAACACGTGGCGAGGAATTGACAGCACATTTGCAGCGAATGGAGGAGTGATATGTTCAGTTTGTGGATCAATTTGAGGTACTGGCTAACCAATTGGCCGCCATGCCTGTCACTCATGGTCGTTACTGTCAACCAAATAAGCATTTAATGGAGGAGGATTATGAAGATACCGTCGAGGAAAAGCCCATCTGTCCATTTGCAGGGCGTGGAGCAAGGAGGGAGCGTCCCTTGGTGACAACAGCTCTAGTAGATGAAAGACATCATAAAGTTACAGAAGACTTGAGTGCAATAATGTGCAGAATTGTTGATGAACTGAAAATGGAAGATAATGAATCAAAGCTGATCAAAGACACTCCAGAGGAGGAAATAAGAAAGGCAAAGGTTTTAATTATTCATATTCAGGAGTTCTATAAAGTTACAAAAGATTTGGTTCCTTCCTATGGTAAAACAAAGGCAGTGTAGCTCTTCGAGTTAAAATGCTTTTACATTGATAAATCACTTTTTACAAGTTTTATGAAAACTCTGCATCAGTTTTAAAGAAAGGATTTGTTTTGAAAGGATAATAGAGACAAATTTTGGAAAGGACTCACGTCACACATTGTAAATGATTGGTTAGTATTTACCTACTGAGCTGTGGACTCATTGTTTCCACCTGTAAAACTGTGGGGTTTTACAGGTACAATCGAAGTAGCTGAGGAAGAACCCTATTGGAATCTGGATTACTGTCCCTGAGGATCTACTAAAGGTCTCCACTTTCGAGGTAAGTCTGAGTTTTGAGGAAGTCAGCAATAGGTAATACGTTGTCTCTATGGCACTTTTGTAAGTATCATGAACAATGTTCTATTCAATTATGTAATGACATTTTTTGATAAATAAAGAAATCTATTCAGTTTAAAGCTCTTATGTTCAATTCATTTTATATAAGTGAGTTTGTAGTTTCAAAAAGTAGAAGAAAAACAAGAAGATACCAAAATTCTTTTGTTGCGAGAATTAGATAAAAGTAGTAGTGCCACTTGGAATATGAGAAACAATTCTTCTCTTCCATTTGTTATTTGAAGTCAAGGCATTACGAAGGGTGCTTCAGGAGGGAGTACTTATGATTCAGCAAGTTCCCAAGATTTTGCTTGACTCTCGCTCAAGCGAAATTGCTACGGGAGAAAAAACCGAGTTCACTCAAGTCACACTGGATGGTCACTAAAGCAAGACGCTAAGATGCTACGGGTGAAAAACCCCAGAGAGTTTGCTTGACCTTTGCCCAAGCGAAACTACAATTTGTTGAGGAATTGAAACTCCGCTCAACCCTCACCAGACCTTCACTCGAGCCAGTTTGCAATCTTTTTAATGGAGGCTAATTTGGAATTTTCTTTTCATGGTTGAGATCCTACCTTTCATTTAAGCGTAAAAAGGGGGCCAAGCCAGTAAGTTGTTTTTATAAGTTTTATCAATAAGAATTACTCTAGTGCATCACCAACCCTCCCCTGCCCTGCCCCAAAACAAGATGAAGAAAAAGGAGCAAATAAGTCATCCAACACAAATTCACAGTTCTTTTTTCATATGTAATAAATTTATAGAAAACAAAGTACAAATATGGCACAAAATTACCTCTCGAGTTACAATCTAAATTGCAGAGATTAAAGAGCACCATAATCTGCCTCACTTTAAAACAAACCAAAAATTTTGCTAGGTAGAAAAGTCAGCCATCCCTCCAAAACCATAAACTTTGTCACACATGCATATACGCACAAACATGCCCCTGCAATCCATGTCATTTAACCATCTAGCCATGACTTTGTTAACTTTATTATTGAAATAGAAAGTCAAAATGGCACCTCAACATGTCCGGCATGAAAAAGATCAAATGCCCCATCTATATAAATTATTCGCGCATCCTGTCCAGGCCCCTGAAACAACAGGCATTAAAAGTTAGCCAAAAAATATTGATGTAGCCATCACAAACAACACTTCAGAAGAAAAAGAAACTTAAAAAATATTACAAAGAAGGAAGGTCAGATCCTTAGGAAAATCAAGAAGAATGAGAAAAAAGATTGCTTATCAGAACTGAGAAACAACAGTAAACAATAAGAAAGCTGGAGGGAGCCATTGATTTAAATAGCCAATTTGTCCTAGAGCAAATTTGCAGCATAAAGCCCCCATTAGCGAACAAGTTATCTTAATGAAAAACTAAACTATCTGATACTACGAGTAAAGGATGAACTCACTAGACATCTATTCAAAATCACTTCAACACATCAAAGCCCAATCCAACTTTCCAGCTAACAATTTATCTAATTTTCCGGGTTTTGAGGGGAGAAAAAGGGGCAGGGAGGAAAGAGTGAGAATACAATGATGAGAAGTTGGTACTGCTCCCATTTACTCATCCAGCAATTCAGCTCTCCAGTACTCTATCCATAAGTTCCTCCAATGTACAGTCACCATGGAGACATGTACGTCAAAACTTGAATGACTACAAGAGTGCCAAATCATCTGATCCATATGTATCAACAGCAGGAGCTATAAGGTTGACTAAGAGGCAAACCTCACACTGCAACACATACAAGGAAACACAGAGACATGCACACACCATACTTTTAACAACCTTTTCACACCCTACTCGCTATTAACATTCAAGAGACAATATTAACCAAACCTTTTTTTTTTTTTTCCCAACAACTGGGGTATTCAGAACTTCCTCCCGACTATATCCCCGGGACAACGTGCAAACCACCCCCTCCACACAGGTCAAATAAAGCTCAAGCTTTTGCCCACATGTGTAGCCCCAATGAATTATTTGCACTTAAGGGGGGTCGAACCTTAGACCTGATATTACAAAAAGCACCAAAGCCAAGTAACAATTTATCTAATTTGTTAAACTAATACAGACAACAGTCTACCCAATTTGAGCCCCTCTCTATTTCTCTTCTGCTCCCCGCGCGCGCGCATACACAGTTTTAGTTTTTTGACATTGTCACATAAAATATCCAAAGGCTAATGCCAATGCTCAAGACCATAGAGCAATACTTCTAACAACCTTTCGCACTGCCATTTTAATTTACTAGCAAAACTTTCAAGAATATTGTATTGAACAATTTAATGGTATCCAGATTTAGTGAAATTGACATAGCGGAAGACTAAGGTAACTAATCAAAAAGCAGCGTCTTTGATTCTGCAAGGAGAAACGTCTTCGTCTTCTACCCAAAAAGATAAAAACAAGCCCGCAGGCTAAAAGAAAGATAAAACTCCGCAGAGTATTTGAGAAAGAATTCTCTGATTTGATAATAATTCAATTGATTGAGTTTTACATAATAGGCTAGCCTATTTATAGAAGAGAAATCCTTGGAGAAAAAGTAAACCTACTTCTAGTAGAGAAAGTAAATCTAATCTTAGTAGAAAAGTAAACATAATCCTAGTAACAATAGTAAACATAATCCTAATAAGGAAAGGAAAATAATTAAAGCAAATCTAACCCTATTAAGGAAAGGAAATAAAATCCTAATAAAATAAAATAAAATCCTAATATAAAATTGACAATCAACGGGAATTGTGACAATCTTTCCTTTTGTACTTCCATTGTCTGAAAGCAGGTAAAATTTTGATCAAGCGCCGCTACTCCAATATTATTTTTGATATTTTCTTTATTTTCATTTTTACCAAAAATAATGGTAAATATCGTCCTACATCAGACACCCCCACTTGAAAAAAACTCGTCCTCGAGTTTTCTTTGGGACATGGCACGCGCAGCTCCTTCGCATAAATATATTTGGAGAAATCTACATAAATTTCACACGTTTTATCATTTTCGTCCTTTTCCATAAAAATTTTCCCAACAATTTCTTCATGGACGTCATCTTCAACTTCACCGTTATCTCCCAAAAGATCGCCAATTTTTGTGGTGATCGTGATGAGTTGCACCTGTGGTGGAGGAGGTTGCATCTGTGGTGAAGGAGGCTGCACTTGTGGTGGAAGAAGTTGTAACTGTCGTAGAGGAAGTTGCACTTGTGGTGGAGGAGGCGGTAGCTGTTCCTCCATTGATGTAGTCGTTGGAATCAATGATAGTGGCTGCACATATGTTTTCTTTGACGGCAACTCCACTTCTTCAACCAACTTAACATTTTCTACAACTTCTTCACCATAATCAAAATTCTCTTCATAGGCGAAGGACCTATTTGGAGAGTTATGAAGATGATTATGGACATGACGAAAGTGGCTTACGTCTTCCTCACGGAATCTGTCAACATAAGGATACCGAACGGGTTCCCTTCGGATCCCATAGTCATTTGGTGGTAGGAACCGGGCATTGAGTAACCGCTTCATCTTGGGCCAAGATGTCACGGGTCTTTTCCCTTCCCTGGATCGAGAGAGCTTCAACCATTCCTACCAAGCAGATGCTCCACCTTTGAGCTTATAAGCCACCAACTTGACCTTCTTTCCTTCCGAAATACACATGTACTCAAAGAATCTTTCTACCTCCATTATCCAGTCAAGGTAATCTTCAATGTGAAGATAACCATCAAATGAAGGGAGATCGATATTCATTCGGTGCTCCCGGGTGTCTTTGTGATTCCAATGGGCACGCATCTTCCTACATTCAAATGACTCGCACAATTGGCGCACCTCCTGTTGCATCATCTGCGCTGTCTGCCGGAACTCCTGGAATTCGGTTCTCCAAGGAGCCTCTGATCGCTGGTAGTCGGACCTTGAAACAACATCTCTCTCACGAACGGTGTCGTAATAGAAGTTGTTGTTGTAGTATAAGTTGGCCATTGAATCCGGATAATGTCGGCTTGTATACCCCATGAATTTGGCTTTCGAAAGAGCCCCTCCCCTACAAGCGGCATTGTTGGAGAAGTTTGTCACCGTTGCGCTGATTGGCCATGATCAGGATAAAGCCTGCTCTGATACCAACTGACATAGCGGAAGACTAAGGTAATTAATCAAAGAGCAGCATCTTTGATTCTGCAAGGAGAAGCATCTTCGTCTTCTACCCAAAAAGATAAAAACAAGCCCACAGGCTAAAAGAAAGATAAAACTCCGCAGAGTATTTGAGAAATAATTCTCTAATTTGATAATAATTCAATTGATTAAATTTTACATAATAGGCTAGCCTATTTATACAAGAGAAATCATTGGAGAAAAAGTAAACCTACTTCTAATAGAGAAAGTAAATCTAATCTTAGTAGAAAAGTAAACATAATCCTAGTAACAATAGTAAACCTAATCCTAATAAGGAAAGAAAAATAATTAAAGCAAATCTAATCCTATTAAGAAAAGGAAATAAAATCCTAATAAGATAAAATAAAATCCTAATATAAAATTGACAATCAGAAGAAATCGTGACAATCTTTCCTTTTGTACTTCCATTGTCTGAAAGCGGGTAAAATTCTGATCAAGCGGCGCTGCTCCAATATTATTTTTGATATTTTTTTTATTTTTGTTTTTACCGAAAATAATGGTAAATATCGTCCTACATCAGAAATTTGGATCCAAAGGAGGTTTGTCATATTTCTTCCCTAGTGATTAAAGTCATAAAATTTTGCTGCTAGAAATAAGGTTGCATACAAGTCAGTTTTGTGGCCATATCAATCTACAGAAGTCGAACCTACATATTCTTGCCATTTTCAAATTCACCAAGATTCTGGATAACTCGGCATGCCTAAAGAAATGTCTCAACCTCTCTGAAACATACACACGCACCCTAAACGCATTAAATATCTGTGGTCCATCTTTTTTTTTTTTGGTGAATAAGGATCATCTTCATTAATGGCCTTTGTTTCCTTGACAACTAAACTTGAGATGCTAAGGATTGCATCCAAAACCATCAGATCCTAAGCCTACCAACCAGTAAGATGCTTATCCATAACTGAGTAGTTGGACCCCATGGGCAGCTTAAGTTATAATAACTTCTAGGTGTTGCTAAATGCTGTTGGTGGTGAGAGGCTTACTACTTTCATGGGAAGCACCAGCCTTTAACAGCCAATAAGGACCTCAAAGAATTAAAGAAACACCTATTGCACACTTAAAAAATGGGCTATTTCACATAGAGTAGATTATTCCTGTTCAAAACCAACTTTTCCAGCAGCTCCAGAGATCACACACTTCAGGAAGAAAGCACCAAGATGCAAACTTAATTTATTTCAAAGTAAACAAGATGAAATCATGCAACCAGCATTGAGAGATTTATCCATCAAGTTCAATCTTAAAATTAAAGGATTCAACACAAAGACACACACAGATAGACACGGCACACCCATAGTACATACCTTCCCATTTGAGAATTGAACAATTCTGCGAGATGTTGGCAGAAAATGAGATACACGAGTTCCAGTTCCAGATCCACCATCTTCAAATTTCTGGCCATGACCGTGGCTGAATTGTCTTTGCAAAGAAGAATGGTTGTTGCTGTCACTAATGGCTCTCTCTCTTACACAGAGAAGCATACGACCTGCAAAAAAAAATTGTGAGAAATGTTACGTACAATATATCCAACAGTCCCAAACATGGGGTGAGGCAACGCAGTCAATCAGCTTAAACAAATTCTTAAAACCATATATTTTATGTTGGAATGGGAGAAGGTATATATAATGAAGAACCCTTTTAGTAGCATACATTTGTAAAAAAAGAAAAATCAATGTTAAAATAACTAAGCAATAAAAAATCACAAATATTTAGATATATAAAGTACAACTATAAAAGGAGACTTTAAATCAGGAAATAAATAAGGCGTGAGACCAGAGCATTGAATCAAGATGTATATCACACTACCAACAACACCCTTACCACCCCCTGATCACTACAAAGAGCAACACATTATGAACACCACCTTGCTGCCACCACCTTGACTACTGACCACTATAACATCGCCACCTCCAACAAAGAGACTGCCAAATGCGACATCTATAGCATGCTTAGAGAAGAATCACCTTCAAAAGCCTAAAACTAAAATGCCAAAGGCCCATGCCAACCAAGTACCCTTTCGTTTTGGGAGAACACACCAGTGGTCGTTCATTAGGTCATTTGTTTCTCAAACTATATAGAATTTGACATATTTAAGTCTATTGAATAAATGGTATTTGGTAACTGCAAAACTTTTCAATATGGGCAGTAGTTGTGCTCATGGCACTGATTTTATAAGTAGATGGTCTAGTCGTGGTTAGGCCTATATATATTCCTTCTAGGCCGGTTTTACAAGGTCAGAAGTTTTGGAATTATATGGTTTCTAAATTAGATGCCCAAATCCTGTTAGAATAAGAGTCCAAGGCCTATGAACATCGAGCTAACCATAAAAGATAAGCAAGTGCTCTGATTTGAGCTTTCTGGTAATTTATCAAATTCCGTTATATTTTTTTCTTGGGTTTTAAGCTATTAGATTCTATTTAATGGTTACTGTATTAGAAGCTATAATCCTACTACATTTATTAGGTTTTTTTTCATAAGTTAAAAAAACTGTGCGTGTGTGTATACACACAGAAAGAGAGAGAGATTAGAAAACCAGCAAAGACATAATAAACATGGGGCCAGAATTCTAACCAACAATGTCCGTGCTGGAGACTCCTTCAGTGCGCTTTATTTGCTTATAGCGACCAGCCTTCTTGGCCAGAGCATAAGCATCAGTACCATCAGGAAGAACGCATGGATCGTCACCATGAATGATGAAGTCTATGTTGTACTCGTCGAAGAGTTTCTTCATGAAGTCTTCAGTTATGGCATAAGGCGCATCAGGGATAACCTCGTCAACCCACTTGACAGCGTTGACCATAATCATTCTATGATCACATGAAAATGAATAAAAAAATAAGTACTAGATAGGAAAAAAATCAAATATTATCCAGCCTGCTGGAGGCATTAACGGCATTGACATTCATCCAAAGTGGCAGAAAACAAATCAATTACGCACACTTGGAATAGAGAATCGGAACAGGGACCTTTCTTTAAGAGGGGTAACAGGAGGACCTTTGTTGACAGTGATTTCGGCGTCGCTGACAACACCGACAACTAATTGGTCGCCAAGGGCACGAGCCTGACGCAGGGCATTGCAGTGGCCGTAGTGCATCATGTCAAAACAGCCATCCATGTAGACCCGTATGGGTTTATTCTTCTTTCTCCTCCGAATTCCCAAAGGCAGCTGCGATAGGCCCAACAGCGAGACCCCCACAACCACCCCTCCGATCAAGCACGTTGCCAGAAACCTCGCCGTACTCTGTACATTTTCCGGGCGCCCCTCATCCGAACCCATCATATTCCGTTCTTTGCACGCCAACGCAGGTACCTTCCTATCTCAAACTGAATTCACCGCTTCTTTTTTATTATTCCATTTCCAGATTTAGCTTCCTCTTTACTACTGCGGCCCTGCGGGTCCTCTTTTCTTTCTCTGATTTCTCTCTCCCTTTTCTCACTTTTTTCAATTTTTGGTTGCGTGGCGAGTGGTGACCGCTCTAGGGTTTTCGTCGCAATTTACGATTTTGGTCACCCAGCTGATCTCCGTGCGTCACCCGCGGCCTCTTTCATGTATGATTTTTTGTTTTTTAAAATTCAAATGCTATAACGTCACCGGCTCAGAAAATAATCAAAAAACAAAAAAAACAAAAAAACAAACAAAATTATATAACATCATCTACTAGTTAAAAAGAACACCCGCACAAGTATCGAGTAGGGCGTTAATGCGGGTGATTAGAAAGCTTCCCGTTAATTATTAATTATCTTTTTATATAATATATTTTTATAATTATAATTATAATAATATTTATATACATAATATAATTAATTAATCATTAAATCATAAATTCTTTTTGAGATAATTAAATCACAATTTGAGTATTAATATATTATCACTATAATTTATATAATTTTTTTAATTTTTTTATAATTTATATAATTATATTACATAATAAATTGATCATTAAATCATTTGATTATATAATAACAAATTATACTGTGCGAATATGTTAAAAAAATATATATACATATATAATATTACATAACTCATAAGTATAAGTATGTAAGTTCATACTAATATAACAATTAAGTATCTAGAGACTTAGTTCTAATGTATGTTATAAACTTATAAGTTTATATATGTTATAAATTATAATTATACATTATACATATATGCAATTATGCATATTAAATATAAATGTATAAGATAAATACTTAATCATATGATTCAATAACAATTCAAATACTTATTAAAGTTAATCATATTATTAATGTACAATGATAATGTGATTCTTGCTTCCCGGTTTTTGTTTTTAGGCTTGTTTCTGTCTTTGATGTTTTCTGTTCTGTTGTGCTTGTGTTTTCTTTCGGTAGGTACTGCTTTTGGGGGTTTTCACTCAAACTCTCCCCCTCCCTGTTTGTTTGTGTGTGCCATCGATCTTCTCCGCGCCCGCTTCGCCGCTCATCACTCGATGTCGGGTCTTTTCACGTGCCCCTCCCACGCCAAGCTTTTTGTGTCACCTTCCGCGGCGGTTTCCAGCCAGCTCGCGATCGGCCTCCTCCGGCTGCCGTGACCCGCTTTGTGTGTTTTCCGCGTTTATTTCCCTGTATTGTTTTTTTTTTTTTCCTATAATTTCTTTTCCTGCATTTGTTTTTTTCTTTTTGCTTGTAATAAGACTCTCTCCTCCTACTTTGTTGCGCCCGGTTGCTATCAGTTATTACTGGTCCAAACCCTTAGGTTGTGGATGTGAATTTTATCCTGGCCTTCGGGTTGAGGAGGCTGAGTATCGGCTTGGGGTTTTGCTCTCAAGGCCGAGGAATAAGCGCTACCTATGCATTAGATGGTATCTGTTTTATGCAGATCTGATTTTTAAACCTGATGATTAGTCATAGGTTAGTGGATGCTATGTTATGGTTGATTTGGTTTGTTGTTGATGACTGTATCTTTAGCTTTGGCTATGATTTACTTCAGACCTTTTTGCTCTGTTTGTAAGAGCTTTAGGCTCGCGATTTTTATTAATGAATGAGTATGGTATGTTTCAAAAAAAAAAAAAAAAAGATAATGTGATTCGTATAAATTAGTATAATATCAAATTAAGTAATTGACATTAAATTAAACAATGTGTTACTTATAACCACAATTGAAGTATTAATGTATTATCAATATAATTTATATGATCATATAATAACAAAGGGTTAAATACTCCAAACCCCCGTGGAGTTTTCCAACTTTATTTTTTCTCCCCATGTGGTTTCATTTTTATCACAGGAGGTCCCTGTGGTTTTGATAATAGACTAAGTTAGTCCTTCGTCAGTTGACCGTTAGTTGACTTAACGAAATTCCACCTGGACCAATCACATGTTGACACGTGGCATCTACTTAATTTTTTTTAAAAAAAAAAGTATTTTCTAAATAAAAAAAGAAAAAGAAAAAAGATTTGGGCCAATCTCCATTTGCTTTTTCTCACCGGGGTATCAAACCACCCTCATCGGGTATCTGCAGGTTCGCCACCCTGGTGTACCGGGGTGGTTTCGGCCACCCCCTTGGGCTCCAAGGGGGTGGCTCGGCCACCCCTTTGGCCATGGGGGCCACCCCCAAATAGAGCCACCCCCAATCTTTTTTCTTTTTTAAGAAAATACTTTTTTTAATTAAAAAAAAATTAAGTAAGTGCCACGTGTCAATATGTGATTGGTCCACATGGAATTCCGTTAAGTCAACTAACGGTCAACTGACGGTCAACTGACAGAGGACTAACTTTGTCTATTATCAAAACCACAGGACCTCATGTGATAAAAATGAAACCCAAGGAAGAAAAAATAAAATTGGCAAACCCCAAAGAGGTCTGATGTATTTAACCCAATAACAAATATTATACATATATATCATGACATAAATCATAAGTATACCAATTCATTACTCATCATAACAATTAAGCACCCAAAATCAGAACTTCATAGACTATATACATATATGCAATTATGCATATTGAATAATATAAATGTATAAGATCAATACTTAATCATATGATTCAATAACAATTCAAATACTTTATTCAAGATAATTATATTAAATTTTAACAAGTTATGATTTATATTTAAGGATTTTTTTTTTTTTTTGAAACGTACCATACTCATTCATTGATAAAAATCGCGAGCTTAAAGCTCTTACAAACAAAGCAAAAAATTCTGAAGTAAATCATAGCCGAAGCTAAAGATACAGTCATCAACAACAGACCAAATCAACCATAACACAGCATCCACTAACCTATGACTAATCATCAGGTTTAAAAATCAGATCTGCATCAAACAAATACCATCTAATGCATAGGTAGCGCTTATTCCTCGGCCTTAAGAGCAAAACCCCAAAGCTGATACTTATTCATTGGCCTTGAGAGCAAAACCCCAAGCCGATACTCATCCTCTTCAACCCGAAGGCTAGGATAAAGTTCACATCCACAACCCAAGGGTTTGGACTAGTAATAACGGACATCAACCGGGCGCAACAAAGTAGGAGGAGAGAGCCTTATTACAAGGCAAAAAAAAGAAAAAATAATACGTGGAAATAAAAGGAACAGTAAAACAAATGCAGGAAAAGAAATTTAAAAAAAAAAAAACAATACAGGAAAATAAACGCGAAAAACACATAAAGCGGGTCACGGCAGCTGGAGGAGGCTGATCGCGAGTTGGCTAGAAACCGCTGCGGAAGGTGGCACAAAAAGCTTGGCACGGGAGGGACGCGTGAAAAGACCCAATAGCGAGCGGTGAGCGGCGAAGTGGGCGCGGAGAAGATCGGCGGCACACACAAACAAACAGGGAAGGGGAGAGTTTGAATGAAAACCCCCAAAAGCAGTATCTACCGAGAGATAACACAAGCACAACAAAACAGAAAATACCAAAGACAGAAACAAACCTAAAAACAAAAACCGGGAAGCAAAAAAGCAAAATCAAAGAACGAAAGCAAAGAAGCACAATCAGGGAGAAACGAAAACAAACCCAGCCGAATTGACGGAACCCTTGCAAAAGGTGGGATGAGGGGGAAGAGAGGGGGCACCGGAACTATGGACATCAAGTAAAATACTAGCACCCTCCTGGGAGTTGGAGCTTGCTGAGGGGAGAGTGGATGCAATCTGCATCCCTCCTCCCCTGAGGCGGCGACGGCGCTCTGGAGGGGAGGGGAGGGGGGGCTTAAGTGATAATTAATATTATGTTAAATTGTTAATTATATCTTTTAACAATTTAAATGTAAATTTGGGGTCAAATATTTTTGATTTTTCAATATGAGCTATTTTTTATAGCAATTTGGCCCAAGAAAACACCAAGGCCTCGTTTGGTTCACGAAATGTCTAATCCATTGGAAAATGATTAGCTACTACTGAGAATAGAAGAGTGTGGAATAGATTAGCTATACTTATTCTTTTATTTGGTTGTAACGCTGGAATAGATTAGTTAATCATATTTATTCGTTTAGTACAATGCAATATGTTAGTGAATGAAATCATATTGTGCTCAAATTTCCTAAAATACCCTTATAATACAAATACAATTTATATTATTAAAAACTTTCATTTTTTTTTTTTTTTAGACATAAACAACTTTATTATAATTTCTTTTTCTTTTTTGTTTTTAATTATGTTAGGTATGCGGCCTTTTTTTATGTTTTTTTTTTTTTTTTACCAATTCTAAAATTATTATAAATATATATATGGTTGGAGGAATGTATAAGAGAATCAAAAATAAAATAAGAATTATATTTATGTTTTATAAAATCTTAGCAGTTCTCGTTTCTGGTGAAAGAATGAGATGAGGATAAAATTACATAGAATTTTCACTTAAAAAATAAATGGAGGAGGAAAGCAGTGGAGAGGAATGTATAGAAAAAAATCGTTTGCAGTGTGTCGAAAAGATCAGAGAAAATAAGAAAAGAAGATAAAGAAAAGAAAGAGCGAAATAAAGACGGAAAGATAAATGGAGATATATATATATATATATATATATATATATATATAGAGAGAGAG
>NC_081549.1:23209883-23235335 GCF_901000735.1 Corylus avellana
CAAAAGAAATAAAAAAAAAACAAATTATATATTTGTATTTTATAAAAACCTTGCAGATTCTGTTTCTCCGTCAAAGAAAAAAAAAAGAGAAAAAAGAGAGACGGAGAAACAGAATAAAAAAAAGGTACATAAATTTTTAAAAAAAAAATAGAGAAACAAAGAGAAGAAAATCAGAGAGAAACGGTACAGAGAAGGGAGATGGCATAGAGAAAAAAAAAAAATCGTTTGCACTTGCAGAAAAATTGTATTAGAAGAATCAAAGAGAAAATAGAAAGAGAGATAGAAAAGGAAAGAGAACGAAATATAGAGGCGGAGAAAAGATAAATGGATATATATATATATATATAGAGAGAGAGAGAGAGAGAGAGAGAGAGAAATATAGAAGAATCAGAGAGAGAATGAAATTTAATTCCATAAGTGGGGTTTTTTGTGGCAATTTACACAATTAATTTAATCCCACAGAAAATGATTAGCTAAGCCACTCATTTTTTAGTGGCTTAGCTAACCCTGTGTGTATGGGATTAGTAGTCCCATAGGAATAGACTATTCCAAAGAATAAAGTGTTACCAAACAAAGGACTAGCTATACCTAGTATTAGCTAGTCCAATTCAAGAGTCTATTCCGCAAACCAAACGGGGCCTAAAAATGCAAAAAAAAACAAATGAGGTAAAAATGCTATAGTGATAAAGAAAAATTAAAAAAAAAACCAAAACTGAAAATTGGTTATATGTTTATAATGAGAGCCCAAAAAAGCCACAAAAAAAAGGCTCAAAAAAGCCCAAAATGCCCAATTTTGAAAGAGCAGTTATAGCGAGCTGTTACATTTTTTATTAACTGCTAACCGACGGTTAGTAGCTAACTCCTAACTGCTAGTCGGTTACGGCTGCGGTTAGTGAAATTTAATAACTGTTAAGGTGATTACGTTTAGCGGTTTTTGCCAATAATCGTTAACCGTAACTGCATTGACACCCCTATTGCTCGTTTGCAATTTTTTTATTTATTATTTTTAAATACACAAATAACCGTATTATCTATGGTGTCAATATTTTTCTCGATACTAGAAATACAAAAGGGGTTATTCATGGTAAAAACAAAAAAAAAAAAAAACAAAAAGGGGTGATTCAGTCACCCCTATAGTAGGCCTAGGAATGATTTAACTATCCCTAAAACTATTGAGGGTGAATTGGCAGCCCCACATTTTTTATTTTATTTTTAAAAAATTATGAATATTGACAAAAAATGATTCTGATGTTTAAGTCAATAAGATTTGATAAAAGAAATATAAATGCTTTGAATAGAGTTTTGAGCTATGAAAGTCCATTTTTTTCACTTTGTTTGGATTACCTTTTAATAAAAGGTAAATACAAATTAAACTATATTAAAGATTTTAGAACAAATAACAAATTTAGTCCTGAAAAAAAAATTGTAAAAAAATATTTTAATTCGCTCGAAGTTGAATATTATATATAATAGCATAAGCTTATAATATATAGTAACATATCAAAGAACTAATTAAAATCTATTATATATATGATTTTTTTTTTTTTGTTATAAAAAAAAAGTGCTGTAGGAATTATAAGCTTGTTTTTATAAATACAGACAAAACAAAAACCGGTGTCCCGGGTAGTGATATGCATCACACGCCAGGCGTAAATTTATTTATTTATTTATTATTATTATTTTATTTTTAAAAAATTTATGCCTAGAGTGATGCACACCGGGCGTGGAATATATCATTAACCGTCATGTTCCTATTTGGGTACAGAAGAAATGCAATTTTTTTTTTTTTAATTTCTTTTCCGCCCGCGGGCAAAATCAAGTTACATGTTATTTTTGGTTAAATTAGTTATTTATTGCAACGAATCAAACCATTGACCTATCAAGATATTCTTCCAAGGATGCCCCATGCCAGCACTGATGTGGTAGCGTAAAAGGCCTTTACTCTTGCCGGTGGAAAGAAATTGAAGAGGGCCCACGTCTCAAATCTACCGCAAGCAGTGGCGTCGACTTACTTTCCTCTTCCAAAACCGTTGTTTCGGTGCTCCTTGACTCCTTGTCGATGTAAAGAATGTGGTGAGAGCACTGAGACTAGGGAATCGATAGGCGCTCTCTCTGGTCGATCGGGCAAAAAGTCCTTAATTCAAATTGTGAAAATAAAAGAGCTAATAATTAAGAAATGGCTTCTACCGACGGTCTGGTACCGATTACCAGGAGTTATCTGGCTTCTTATTACGACAAATACCCATTTGCACCTCCATCCGATGACGTTTCTCGCCTTTCCTCCGAGATTCGCTCGATGGCTAACGATTTACTCAGCCATCTTCCTCTCACTCAAGGTTTTTCGTTCTCCTCCCTCTCTCTCTGCTCATTCCTCTTAAGATTTTTTATTTATTTATTTATTCTATTTTCCTATAGATATGTCTGACAAGCTCAGGCTCACTATGTATCAAGAAATTATTATAGATCATTATGTTACAAGGCAGTGCCTTGAGAATTTTAATTTCTTGGAGAGTAGAAACGATGTTGTGTGACTGTGGTTCTTCTGATTTAGATCTGTCCCATCAATTATCTAGTGACTAGTGTGTATGAGTAGAAACGATGTTTATACGGTACAGAGGTGAATCTCAAAATGAAAAACTAAACAGAGTATGGCTGCAGTTGCTGCTTTCGTCTTGATGATCACGTGGGCTTGCAAAATCCAACTCATACAGTTTTACATTGCCATCTTTAAGAGTGCCACCAAATAACTAATACTACTAATGCATAGGATCACTATTAGCGTTTGCAACACTTCTTTATAGTCTTTATTCTTATTTTTTTAACAATGAATTATGATACTTGGCCTCCTCACTTGGTAAGTCATTGTCATTCTAGATGAAAGATTATTGTTGGATGAAGCAGACCGTCAGCCTCCACATAAAATCGATGAGAACATGTGGAAGAATCGAGAACACATTGAAGAAATTCTTTTTTTACTTGAAACCTCTCATTGGCCAGTGGTGGTAAGATTTAAGATTCCTATATATTGTTGTTTAGGCTGAGAGCTTGAAAAGCTTATATCTTGTTAGTTAAGGCCATATTTCATTCCTTATTTAGACTTTATAATGTAGTTTTTCTACTGGGTCATCTTCTACTTATAACACAGAGCACATATTTATCTTGCATTTGTGTACTGTAGCTTCAGCAGCAGTCAACACCTGATGATGCTGAACTAGCTACTGTTCTCAGACACCTCAAAGATAAACTTCAAAACACTTTGAAGATTTTGGAATTCTTCCAATCTAAAAATTCTGACCGTGTGTTTAATACAGGTTAGTTCCCCCAATCAGACACACATAAGTTGAACATTTTCTAATAAATTTTACATAGAAAACTATATCTATTTATTTAATACTTCAGTTTTGTTGGGTAGGTCAGCCAATTTGCTTTTTGTTTTGTTTATTTTTGGGGATCTTAGGTTGTTCTTTTGACTTACGCATCTGAGTGGTTTTCTTCCTTCATGGAACACTTTTTGGTGTACATCTTATCAAATTATTTATAGACATATGTGATCCATACTTTGGGTATTGCTGATTCCATTTCATGTTTGGTGAAACCGATGTCCGTGGTCTAATTTCTGTGGCTTTAAAAAACCACCGTGTCAGCTCAAAATTTAGCTTCTGCGGTTGTTATTGTTATAATTAGGATTTATTACTTAATTTCTAAGATTAATATTTACCAACTCTAGTTGAAGGAAAAGATTGTAGATAATTATTTAATAAGTTAGGTGTGAAAGATAATGAAGCTTAAGCTTTGAAAATCATTAAGGCAGCAAGTAAATTGTTCAGTTACGCCTGGTAGTTTGCAAAATATTGACAGTAATTTAATGCAATATCTAGAAAGAATGTTGGAAAACTGACTAGGACGAGGAATCAATGGAACATCAGATGGTGCGGTTTTTCACCATGGAGTCTGCCTCTTGAAGCTGTTTTCTTACTTAGCCGGTCAATGAAAAGATCTAATGAACTTGAAATTGCTACATATGGTTCTTTTAAATTAGGAAATGGTTGTGCTGGAGTTTATTTTTTTGATAAGTAATGTGCTGGAGTTTATAGAGGATCAACTTGATGCTACTGCAATGCCATACTCTTCCAACATGCAATGCACATAGCAGCCCAAACGGTCACCGCATCCCACCACATATTCTACTGATGTGTTTTTACTTGAGTGGATCTGGTGACTACTGGTATATTTTATCAAAAAATTGCATAAGGAATTTGTTAATATTTTTGCAGTTATGACTTACATGCCTCAAGATTTTCGAGGAACACTTATTAGACAACAACGGGAGCGCTCAGAGAGGAATAAGCAAGCGGAGGTTGATGCTTTGGCCAATTCTGGTGGAAGTATACGCTCTCGATATGCTCTATTGTGGAAACAACAAATGGAAAGGTGAGGCTCCTTAATTTTCAAATTGGCAGTTCTGCACAGGCTATGAATGATAGATGATGTAATTGTTAATCACCCTCCCAGGAGGAGACAGTTGGCTCAACTTGGTTCCGCCACAGGTGTCTACAAAACCCTTGTGAAGTATTTGGTTGGAGTTCCACAGGTAGTTTTTTTTTTTTGCCTTTGTGTGTTTTCCCCTGCTTGAAGACTTCTTTGGTTGTATTTACCTAGTCGTCGTAGTCCTTGTTGGGCTTGTGCTTCCAGTCCTGTTTCACTAGCGAAAATGGCTATATACTTAGTTCCAGCCTATATGATTACTCATCTGATCCCATGTGCTGTTATAGCCTTTTCAACTGGAGGTAGTTTAGGGCAAGTAGTTATGCAGTGTAGATAAATTATTTATATTGAGGTGCCGTTGGAATAATATGTATACTCTTAAAACTTTATTTATGTTCATGTATCAATGATCATAGTTAAATATCTTTTTGTTACTTTTTCTGGTGCAGGTCTTGCTAGATTTTATTCGGAAAATAAATGACGATGAAGGGTATATGCTTTCTATTTTGGATGTAGCATCCATTTTTTCTCCTTAGTTTCGTCTGTCTATTCCCATTCTGATGAAGATAGATGTGATCATATAAAATTATTTAAAGGATTATGTTGAATGACAATAGGATACTGAAAATATTTTATTATAGGCCCATGGAAGAGCAACGACAACGTTATGGACCACCTTTATACAGCCTTACAGCGATGGTGATTTCTATTCGATTCTTTGTTTTGGTATTATGGGGGCGGTTTGACACTGGAAATTTGTGAGTATATTACAATCTTTGTATCTCAGTTGTTATGTATTGGTGATAGTTTCTATGAGGAATATATATTTAATTGTTTCTTTCCCCTATGAGGGATAAATTTTATTGGATCTTTTCCTGATTGGGCAGTGATTTTTTTTTTGCTCAACACATCTTTGCTGTATTTATATTTTTGATGAGCAGAAAGAGGCAACAGGTTGCTTTCTTGGAACAAGCTATTGATGTCTACACCACTGAGTTTGAGAGGTTCATCAAATTTATGGGGTATTCTTTCTTCTTACTACATAATGTATCACAATCTACGTCTCTAAGTTACTAATGACAAAAACATTGTCTCTAAATTGTTTACTTTTCCTTTCAATTCTGCTTTTATGTCGATAAAATATTCAGCCTATCAATGTTTGTCTTCTCAGTTTAGATCTTTAGCTCCATTGAAATGGGTGAATTTTAATTGGTTGAGGATCTTGCAGTTCCATGGGTCTTCTCTAATGTTCTTCTCTCAGTAACAAACCAAAACATCTGTATTTTAAGCTTTGTGATGTGTTATGCTAGTTTGGCCTTTTGGCTCACATTAGTTGTTTGTTATCAGAGCGGCCGATAATCGGGAGGTGGATGTCTTTACTTTTTTTTTTTAATTTTTTTTTTTTTTTGATTTTTAATAATGTATATTTATTCAAAGCGCAGAGGTTGTACTCCACTAGATTAAGTGGGGAGGTGAAGACAAGCTTCTTCGAGCCCCTTCCATGAGTGGGACATTTGATGTTAGATCTTTTTTATAACGTCCTTATCCCTCATGATAACAATCCCTTCCCTTGGAATAGTGTTTGGCGGAATAAGGCCTCTATGAGAACGGCATTTTTTATTGGGACAGCCTCCCTAGGGAGGACCCTCACCATGAATAACATAAGGAAATGACATATTATTGTGGTTGATTGGTGCTATATGTGTAAGGGAGTGAGGAGTTTGTGGATCATCTTTTACTCCATTGTGAGATTGCCAGTGCCTTATAGAGTGATATTTTCAGATGTATTGTGTTAGCTTGGGTTATGCTTAGAAGAATAGTAGACATTTTTTTTCTTGTTGCAGAGGGTTGTTAGTCCTCTGAATGTAGCAATGTGGAAGATGGCCCATTTTGCCTTTTGTGGTGTAATGATCCAAGAAAAACGTTAGTTACATCTACGCTATCACTCCAAAAGGGCTAGTCAAGTTAAAGCCTCCCTTAAATTACTTATAAAGTCTAATCTCACCTATGAAGGAATCAATGTGGGACTTAACACATATGAGTATCTTAATAATCCATTCACTCTATGTGGCCACTTATCTTTTCAATATAAGACTGGAGTATTACAATCTCCCCCCTCTAAATTTTTTATGTCCTTGTCAGGGCTACGTCATGCAGTGACCATATGGCATTACTAGATTGCTCTGATACCATTTGTAACGACCTAAGAAAATCGCTAGTCACATTTGCTGTGTCACTCCAAATGGACTAGTCAAGTTGAAGCTTATACAAAATCATTTATAAAGTCTATTTTCACCTATTAAAGAATCAATATGGAACTTAGCACCCATGAGTGTCTTTATAATCTATCCACTCTATGATGGCTAATCATCTTATCAAAAAAAAAAAAAAGAATTCCTCATTTTGAGGAATAGTCATTCTTGTGGAATAGTTATTCCCAGGAATAATAAAGTAACCAAATGAATGAAATAGCTATTTTGTTCCAGGCTCTAACCCGTGTACCGAATGTACCTTTAGTAATTTTTTAGGTTACCAAGGGAAAAGTCAAATTTTGATTTACGGAAGGAAAATGTGCTTTATACCAGCAGTGGTTTTGGGTGGCTTATGGGATTGGATTATATTAAATATCTTTTTTAGGGTTGTTTTAAGTATAGAGCTCCTTTCCATCAAATTTTGGAGGGTTAGCACTCTGGTATTTTGGGCTTCATGGAGAGGAAAGTTGAAATGGAGGTTTATGGATATTATAGGTGTTTTAGATCAGCTACTGTCCTAGGTGGCTTGCAACTCTAGTGAAGAAACATTTAGGGCTTGTTTGTGAATGGACTTGATAGGTAATTTTTTGTTTGGAAGTGATTGATGTGATATAAAGTAGATAAAAGTTTTGAGTTTTTTGTATGAAAAATTGAAAAAGTTTTGTTTTGTAGTGAATTTTTTATTTGAATAGTAATCAAAAGTAGTAAAAATGTTGTAGAGTTGAAAAAAAAAAGTGGACTTTGGCTAGTCCATTGCCAAACAAGCCCTTAGGCTTTGTTAGGATGGATCAGTGTGGAAACATAATCTGAGGATTTATTGTCAAAGGGGTATTAGTCAAGGAGGCAATTTGACTTAAATAAGGGATGGTTCGGGCTAAATGTTGGCAGTTACGTTTTCAAAGAATGGTACCTATCTACTTATCAAAAAAAAGAAAAAAAAGAATGGTACCGATCTCCTCAAGGGAGATTAACAGTACTATTGTAAGTTTTTCAATGTGTACTATTCGTTTATTTTTTGTGTGTAATAAGAGTGCACAAAGTCTTGTTTTTTCTCCACAAGCAACCTTAGTATGTACAGGAGCTTACTTGTCTATCATGTTTAATGTGAATTTTCCTGCATTCGATGATGTATGCAAAGTTAAATGAATATGAGCCATATTTTTTTGTACCAGGCAACAAGTGCTTGTTTGATTGTTTTAATTGTATATTCATTAATAGCATGTCTGTTTTTATCAGTGAGGTCTTCGCAAATTCACCATTCTTAATATCAGCAGACACTACTGGTGCATTAGAAACCAGGTAAGTTTTCCAAACTCTTAGGTCATACTGGTGTTGGGACTTTCAATATAAAGTCCTGTTATTTTGTTCTGTACAGGAATAGTGAGGAACACAGAGAGATAAGTGTTCCAGCTGGTAAAACTTATGAGGTTTGTTTTCATCCAATGTTAGTAAGATCTATTTCTTCATAATTGAAGGCGATACATAATTTTTTAGTTAATTAATGTACTTTTATCTTATTTGGAAGGCTAATTTGAGTTGTGCATGTTTCTTAGTGAAAATGATACGAGCTGCATAATGAAGTGCTTATGCAACAAGCTATTCTACACTTCACATTGTCAAAAATAATTTGCAAGACTCCAACCCTGAGAAAGTCGATTTATAGCCCCTCAAATTGTTTATTATCGAGTACCTGAAGGGCTGGAGTGATAAATCCTTATTCCACAACATCATTCTAGATTGAAATATTTATTTCATTATGTTAACTTATGCCCTTTGGTGGCTGTTTTTCTCTTTTGGAGTTTTGATTTTGGGATTTGAGTTCCAGCTTCTCTTTTTTCTGTTTTCTTTTCAGTTTTCGTCCGTTGTTTCAAGTTTCCTTTATTTATACACCCAGTATACATCAGTTGTTCCCCCTTTGGTGCCTTCCGCACATTGGGTTGGGTGATGTTATCATTTATTGGGAAAAAAAAGGAACATGGAGCTACAAATCTTTGATAATAGTTTCAAACACAAGTCCTTTGGAAGCAACAATTTTTGGCATTAACAATTCCCTAATATGATTTTGATTGATGGTAATTGATAATTGTTAGATATCTTTGAGGTTTTTTAGTTACTTTAGAACGTAAAATGACAAAGAAGGCAATGTTCTTGTCACATATTGAAGTATTAGAGGTGTTGCCTTATAACAATGATGTTTATTACCATGTCATACCACAAAGATACAGGGAGCTGTTTGACAAATGTAAAAAGTAGAAGTTTTATGTCATATTTTCTAGTAAAAGATAAATGTTTCCAATTAAATTATGCACAACAAACTGGGTAGAAGTATTCCCTGTTCTAGACACAAAGTTGAAATACATTAGATTTCAAGATTAGCTATATTTTCTAATATATGTTATGCCTTTGAAATTTGCTGAAGTATTTTAGTTGCAACTTGAGAACACCAAACTCTGTACCTATATTAGTGGGTGAAAGCTATTGTGTAAAGAGTTATTTATGTATTTGACAGTAAATTGGAAAGTTTTAGAATTTTCCTTATCCTTCTTTTTCATGCCTAGGGAATTTTACATAATGCTGTTTCCCAATCTATGGCATTTTATAATTGTGTTACCTTTCTAGGTTTCTTTGACTGTGGACTCAATAAACTCATACATCGCTTGGGATTTCTCATTGGTGCAAGGCAAGATAAACATGGTACTTTAAATATTAATTTTGTTTACTTGACTGGTCATTTTCTTTCTTTTTGACAGTGTGATATGCTTTTCAAACTTAGTATTGTTTCATTTGTCACTTGCTCTTTATGTTTCAAATTGATGAAATCAGTGGGGGTGGCAAATGGTGCATGCTCCAGGGATCATGTAATCTTTGTTATTATCAAATCTTTATTGGTTACCTCACAACAGTTACTATTAGGGGTGGGCACATGTCGGGGCAGGGCGGGGCGGGTATTGGCCTTTTCCCCAACCTGCCCCGCACCCTGCAGGTTTGGAAATTTCAACCCACCACCCGAGCACAAGTAACAATATCTGCGCGGGTTCGGGTATTGCGAGTATTACAGGTTGTGCGGGTTCTTTTCCAGATCCTCTCATCTGTTTCTTCCACCAGCTTCTCTTCTTTCTTTTCCTCTTTTCTTCTCCATTTTCGCCTTTTCGTCATATCCTCTCAGAACCCCAAGAAACAAATAAACATACACAACCCTACATCAAACCTATAAACAATGGAAAAGAAAACCAAAGAATGATTCATGAAAGAGGTCTAGAGAGAGAAAAGAAAACCTGGATCGACAAGATTGTGGTTTGTGGAGGTGGGAGCGGCGCAACAATAGTGGTCTGAGGAGGTGGAGCGGCGGTGTAGACTAAAGAGAGAAGTAGACGAGAGGCGGAGAGAGAGAACACACCGGAGAGAGAGCAAGGGAGATGAGAGAGCGAGAGGGAGAGAAAAGGGGACGGCGGTAGAAGAATAGAGAGAGAGGCTGAATCAGGGTTAGGGTTTTTTCGTTTTTATACTTATGCGGGGTGGATCGGGGCTGGGCGGGTACCCGTGGAAAAAAAAACACCTAAAACCCGCACCTGCCCCGCCTGCATGGGTTGGAAGATTTCTACCCGAACCCGCAAAAAAACACATAAAACCCGGGCAGGGCGGGTCGGGTTTGCGGGTTGGGCGGGTTTTTGCCCACACCTAGTTACTATGTAGAATTGTATTGGTTCTGGAGATTACAGACTGAATCTATGAAGCTTTCTTGTATGGGAAAAACTGCCTTGGATATTTTATTGAAGAATACATGGCCCACCAAAATATAGAGTTGGCCTAATGAAATAGGACAGATCCTGATTTGCTTAGCTTGTACTTTTTTTTTTTTTCTTTTTTTTTTGGGTTAAATACCAAATACCCCCCTGGGGTTTGGTAACTTTATTTTTACCCCCCTGGAGTTTCATTTTTATCACAGGACCTCCCTGAGATTTTGATAAAGGACCAAGTTAGTCCATCCGTTAGTTGACCGTTAGGACTGACACGTGGATCAATCAGATGTTGACACGTGACACGTATTTAATTTTTTTAAGATTTTTTTTTTAAAAAAAAAAAAAAGAAAAAAGAAAAAAGTTAGGGGGTGGCGAACTACCACAATTTTAAATATTTAAGCCTTTTAATTTTTAAAAAAATAGGTGCCACGTGTCAATATCTGATTGGTCCATGTGTCAGTCCTAACGGTCAACTAACGGATGGACTAACTTGGTCCTTTATCAAAACTCTAGGGGGTTCCTGTGATAAAAATGAAACCCCAAGGGGGTAAAAATAAAGTTACCAAACCCCAGAGGGGGTATTTGGTATTTAACCCTTTTTTTTTTTGGAGTGCTTAGCTTGTACGAATTACAAGTTTATAATATGTTTTGGAGGGTGTTTTTAATTTTTTATTTGAAAAAGTGTTATGATGTGACGTAAAGGTGAAAACTGTTTTTGTTAAAGAGTGTTTTGTGTTTGAGTTATTTGTTAATGATTTTGTTTTGAGAAAAGAAAACCAAAGACGGAAAACAAAAATTTTAACAATTGGAGTCTTGTTTTCTGAATGAGTTGACTATTATTTTGGCTGGTATAGTTTCTATTTATTTGTTTTTCAACATTTTATAAAATTTTAATATAGTCATCTTTGCATGTGGAGGGGTTCTGGTTTAAGGAAGGGTTTACTGTGTACACAAGTTCCTGGTAGAGTTTATGCCTCTACAGGATTGGCTTTACTATTTAATTGCATTTTCTTGTATTCCAATATCTTAGAGTCAGTTACTTGAAGGGTAGTCCAGGTTGTGACGTATTACAGGTCAGGATTTTTGCTGATGCAGTCATTACTCGACCAAGACTATTCATGATGAATTACTAGTGTGCAAAATCACAACTATGAAGTTGAAAGTAATTGTTTGAAGTAATCTATATCCACTTGGGCGGATGACTTAATGTTATATAAACTATGGAAATTAGTCAGCTTTTCTGCTGTGTACAAGCTTTGCTGCTTGTATTTGACCTGGGTTTTTGGCATCATAAATTACGGGTCTTTTGATGAATTTAAGCTGATATTGATGTTCTGAGGGAACAAACAAAGGCGGTTTTTCTTTTTGTATCGTTGCCTAAGGTCTACATTTTGTTTAATTGTTTTTAGTTTTGTATTGCTGAGTGTAGTTTATGCATTATGAGATTTGATGGGGTAAAATATCGGTATCTGGTTGTTAATTTTTAAGATGATTTAAGCTTTTGGGATAAATAGTAATTTAACATGGTATCAAAGCCAAAAGTTTTGGGATCGAACCTTGACTCCGTCAAATCATCCCTCATTTAAATTAAATATTTCACGTGTTGAACATCACCTATTAAAAGGGAGTTTGAACTCATACGTAAGGGAGTGTTAAAATGTTGATTAAGTGATTAAATTTACCTTTTTCTATCAGTTTAAGTTTTTAGGACAAGTGGTAATTTAACAAATATCATATGCGTATTTCATTGGAAATGTATGACATTATAGTTAAGAGTTCATTCTCAATCACTGTTGAGCTTTATGTTGTTTTCAGGATATTGGATTTAGTGTGGAGTTTATAAACTCTTCTGGGGAAAAAGTTGTAAGTTGAACTATCATAGCTTGTTAATTAAATTTACCTTGTTTTGAATTGATTTTCCTCCCTTTCTTGTTCCTGCTATACTGGAACTCCTACAGTAGTTTGTTTCTCTTCTTCTATTTTTTTTCTTCGTAACTGTAATTGTTTTCTTCTTGTACTTACATTCGGCCATTGGTGGATGTCCTGCAGCTCATATTACCTTACCAGCGCTATGAGTCTGACCAAGTGAGTTTACCGTGTTGCGATTTATGTTGGTTTGAACATGGCCTTAGATATAATGATGGTAAACTCTATCCAATTTCATGCATATTCCTAACAGGGAAACTTCTGCACATGTATGGTCGGAAACTATAAGTTGATTTGGGACAATTCTTATTCAACCTTTTTTAAGAAGGTATGCAGACATGTTTTACTGCTTATACAAATTTTTTTGAGTTGATACTTCATATCATACATGGCTATAAGTTTGCTGTGATTAAGGCTTGAAATTGCAATAATACAAATTGTCTTTATCATTTCTGACATTTATGTCATTTTATCTGGTATCTGATCCCATGTAGGTGCTTCGCTACAAGGTGGATTGCATACCTCCAGTAGTGGAGCCGTTGCAGCCTGTAACTGAAGTGGAAGGCTGAGAGATCCCTCCTTGGATGTAGCGTAATCTTCGATTGATTCTTCTTAATGATTTTTTATATTCATCTGTATTATTTTTATATTTATATTTCTCATTGCATCTCCTGAGGAATGTCATCTTACTTGCCATGATCAGGATTCGCAACAATTGACTGGTGAAGAATCTTATAACGTGTATAATGTTTGTATATTGTCGGGTAAGCAGTGAAAAATTATTCTTATTATAATAACGAAATGATGTTCTAATAACCTTTAGGAATTAAAAAAATAAAAAGAAAAGAAAAACGATTAGAATTTTAATGGAACAAAAGATGTTGGTTTCTGTCACAGATAAATTGAGATAACTGTAATTTATTTTAGTTATAGAAGAAGGTTTTCGTTACAATTATTATTATTATTATTTGTTCTTTGCCTGTGAGGATATTTTTCTTTTATTTTCGTTTTGGTTCTGATTGCTCACAGGTCTATGCTCAACTCAAAAAGAAAATGGTAAAGGTATCTGCCGTTAGATCAGATCGTAGGCTGGTAACTTGCCAGGCCCGTACTTTAACGGGTTTGTCAGGATGGCCTGGGCCGAAAATTAGTCTCTGATCTATTTCTTGGATTTGCCCGGGCTGAGCAAGTCCAGTGTTGTTCGATGAAAGAAAAACTCTTAAACGCTGCTCTCTTTGGGCCCTTATACGCTATCTTGTAGTGTTTTAGCATTCACAATAGCTTTCCTATAACATTTTCTTTACGAAAATAGGAGGGAAAGATTAACAAACAAATACAGAAAGTCACGTGCAACCGCTTTTATATTACTTTCCAAAAATATTGGGTATGCCATGGTGCTACTCGATGCAGTTTTCCACGCCTTCCATTTTCTATTCGTTTACATTTTGGTTTGGTAAAACTGTGCGCCTTTTTTTGACGATATAGGATGGTTGGAAACCTCAATCCCTCCCGAAGGGTTAACCAAGCCCAGGCAGGTGCTTCTTTCTAGGCCCGACCCAACGGTTCTCTTGTTCATACCCAAAGAAAATAATATTTTAAACTTTGACATTTTCTTGCATGCTGCTGAGTGCCAACGAAACAGAGAAATAACAAATCTACGGCCCCTAAATAGCTTAATGGTTGTCCCCAAGAGGTAGCTCAATTGGTTGAGATTACATCTAATGAAGTGGAAGTCACTAGTCGAATTATTTTTCCCCCTCTTTTGCGGACATGTCAAAAAAAAAAAAAAAATAGCCTAGTAGTTTTTTTTTTTTTTTTCTTGGTTACACGCTCATTACCCTATGTAGTTTAAAGACTTTGTATCATCGATTATACCTTGTTTATGACTAAATATGAAAATGGTACTTTTGTCCAAAATCAGAAGTCTATGTTATCCCAATAAAAAAACCAACACATGGCCATATGTAATATTAAAAATTAAAAAACTCATTATAAATTAAAAAATAATTAAAAAACTTTTTTTTTTTAAAAAAAATAATAAATAAAGAAGGAAAAGACGGGGTAGCCGGCCACCCCATTTTGGTCATGTCTAGTCATGGGGTGGTTGAACTACCCCCAAAAAGAAAATGAGGTTGATAATCGATGTGGTTTCGGCCACCCCCGAACAGGCCGAAGGGGGTGGTGAGAACTACCTACATAGGCCTTAGGGGTGGTTCGGAATAGTTTCGACCACCCCCAAAAAGCATAAGGTAGCCGGCCACCCTATTTTTCCCCTCCCCCATTTTCTAAAGTTTATTTATTTATTTATTTTTTGATTATTTTTAGTTATTAGTTTTTTTAATATATATATATATATTTTAAAATTTTTAATATTACACATGGCCACGTGTCAGTTTTTTATTGGGTTGGTGTGAACTTTTGTTTATTTTATGAATGGATATTGGACGGAAGTTCCATTTCCATTTTTAGCCATAAGTTCTATGATACGAATTAAAACAAGAATGAAAAAATAAAATAAAATAAAAAAAACCCTTAAACCACGGGAACTAAAAACGTGTTTAACCCTTTTTATTTTCTATTCCATACGGGAGAAAGGGAAAGGAGATAGCCTAATAACTTAATCCTTCAATCTTCTCTTCTATCACCGTAATAGCTTTTTTTTATTTGTTAAAAATTACAAAAGGAAAAACTATAGGAATTATTAGTCTAACATGATTAACAGTGATTGTCAACAGTCTCAGAGAACTCTCTTTATACCAAATCCCTTCCGCTATGAACTGGATTATTAACTCACAAGTCACAATTTAACTCCACAAGAGATTTAGGTTACACAATGGGAAAATAAATTCTTCCATTTTCTAGAACTCCCAAGTCCCAAACTAGCTGAAGTTGAAAAATGATCCTATATTGCTAGAACAAACCCCTAGAGACGTCGCACCGGTAACAAAACAGTGTTTTTGGATCCCTGAACATTGTAACGCCAAGTCTCTCGATTAAGATAGGCGAGGTCCACATACATCTCAGGGTTACCGAGCCTACAAGATAGTGGTGTATCAACTGACACCAATGTTCAGACCCATGGAAAAACATTAAGTCGCAATAAAGAATCCACGTCAAGGACTACAAACATGTTGAGAAAGCCATGATAAGACAATGAAAATTTTTAGAATAGCGTACATTATAGGTCAAGTGAAGTCGTACGCACGTTTGGCAGAGTCAAGAGTGTTGGACAGGAGCATGGCAATTGTCATCGGCCCAACTCCTCCAGGCACAGGGGTAATGGCTGATGCTACCCTCACTGCTTCTTCATAGCAAACATCTCCTGTTAAGCGGTAACCATGCTCACAGCCAGGGTCCTGCCCAATACACAATTATGTCTTCAAATCTAAAATTCAATTCTTTATTTTTTTTTTGTATCCATGTAACTATTCACTGCTAACTGTTCTCAATCCATCAAAATGGCATTTTTTGCTGCTCAAAATGGAATGTGTTATTCAGCTTGGTTTGTAAAGTTGCTTAGTACCATTACCAACAAACCTGGAATCAAATGCCACCTTTACGAATGATGGGGGCTCTACTTTAGTGGAGTAGGTCACAGGCCTACATGGCAAGCAATAGATCCCAAAAAATGAAAGAAAAAAAAAAAAAAAGTAGAAAAAAAAAGTTGATTAATAATACATCCTAATTCAATATCCATCTTGCAGAGAATGCCACTAGTCCAGTGATGATAAACAGAGACTACCAACAATATGCAAAAATGATGGGCAAGTCTAATACTACCTCAATTGGATTTGTCCCCACATCTATAACAACTGCACCAGGCTTTAGCCAATTGCCACGGACCAGATTAGGCACTCCTGCTGCTGCAACCACAATGTCAGCTTCACAGGTGATCTGTTCTGGGTTCCTGGTAAATGCATGTATGATGCTGACAGTCGCATGGTGCCTCTGTGAAAACAAATTGAACACCAATGCCTACTTAATCTAGGAAGAGAGGCACTGTTTGCAGTAAATTTTGAAAGAGTAGGTATCACCTGCAATAGCAAGGATGTAGGCAATCCAACTATATTACTTCTTCCAATCACCACAGCTTTCTTCCCCATGATTTCCAGACCAGATCTAATCAATAACTCAATGCAACCCTTTGGAGTGCAGGGAATGAATAAAGGCTCCCGTCCTCTCATGGCGAGATTTCCCATATTAAGTGGATGGAAGCCATCCACATCTTTTTCTAAGCTCAGCAAATCCAAAATTCTCCCCACATTTAAATGCTGTCCCAAGATATATCCTTGTAAGTTATCCACACAACACCAGCAAGTTCTGAAATCATGCATAAAAACCTCAACTACTTAATTGCAAATAAAGTACAGTTAAGAGCAATCAAAATGAGTCACCACGCTATATTATATTACTTTTAAGCCTGATCAGGCCCCTTTATCTGATTCAAATGTTTTAGCATATATTCCAGGAATATTGGATCTTCATGATCATTTACTGCATTCTCTTGGGCAAAGGAGACCCTCTTAGATTACAACCATCTGTATCTCTAGTCCAAAATCACTGCAGTTGGGTTTTTTTTACGACATATAAATTCACTGCCAGATTCTATGGTAGACACATGTGAGGAGGAAAAGGCAAAATTCTAGCTGAAGTATTCTAAAACATATAACTTGATGATGTAACTATGAATATTAGCCCTTGGATTAGCACTTGTGAAAAAAAAAAAGAAAAAAAAAAGATTTTACTATCATGCCATCCCAATTGTATGGCAATTGTATGGCAATCGTATAGTAGTCTACTAAAACGCATTACTCTCAATTTTTAGGTCTATAGATCTCACTACTAGCGTAGCGGAATACAGCTAAGC
Organism: Corylus avellana; assembly: GCF_901000735.1. NCBI lineage: Eukaryota > Viridiplantae > Streptophyta > Magnoliopsida > Fagales > Betulaceae > Corylus > Corylus avellana. The sequence continues at coordinate 23,227,154 of NC_081549.1, forward strand.
TTCTAAACATTTGAAAAAGCTTCAGATTGTTTACTTTCGGATCAGGTAATTGTAAAGATTGCAAGACTTATGATACAGTTTAAGAAATTACTTGTGGAAGAGGAAGTTGCACAAGAATACCGTGAACTGATGGCTCCTTGTTAAATCTTGACAAAGCATTCAGAACTTCATCGTCTTTGCAATTGTCAGGCAGTTCAGTTATCAGTGACTTGATTCCAGCTTCTTCACAAGCTTTCATCTTGTTGCGGACATAAGTTTGTGAGTCCCTTCTTTGGCCCACTAAAATGACAGCCAATCCAGGAACCTTTCCAATGGATTCCTTCATCCTCCTGACCTCACAAGATATTCTTAACATAATTTCATCTGCAATGGACTTTCCATCAATTATTGCAGCAGTCTGCTCATCAGCTGTGGTCAATGGCATGTATCAACAACAGTTTGTAAATAAAAAAAGAAGGATAACAAAAAACCCCAGAATAACGATGAGAAAAGGCGGAAACCGTTATGATCAAATTTAGGAATCAAACCAAGGTTAGTAGAAGTAGTCTATAAATGTAATATTCCGAACTGTGAAAGTGAAATCCTATATTCCATGTATGGACTACGAAAGAATGTATGTGCCAAGTCTGAAATTGGTTATGTACTAGGGGAGACTAAAATATAAAAGCAACTAGAGAGCTCAAATTGTAACTTTTAAGTAGTTTTTTTCTTCTTTTTTTTTTTTTTGGAGCATAGCAGAAATGTAGCTAATGTATTCTCGGGATCATGACAAAAATTGGATTGTACGTGAATATGTTATCAAGGATGCAATATTAGAAACAATAATATCCCATATTAATAGAATGGGTAATCAGACAAATGATTTTTTTGGCTTGGCAAAGTCATTTAGCGGATAAGATATAATGGCAGGGGAAAAATGTATTAGAACCAGAAGACTCAATCAACTTTAAAGTTGAACCTCCACAAGGTTCTACAAATAGGTAATACAAGCAAACAACTCTGTGAATATAATCAATGAACTCAAATGATCTTAAAAGGTTATGTCAAAGTACAAGACATGAAATATCTTTTTTGCAACTCCAAAAAGAAAATCCTTTTCTTTGCCCTATTTAAACCCTAAAACTTCATATATTTTCCCTACCCTTTAGCCATCAAATAAACAACCAAAACAATATTTAAAAACTATTTTATTTGCAGCTGCCTCTGCAATCCTGCCACTTCCACTTTCTTCAAGAATTGCATTTTTGGCCTTCAAATTCAATCTTTTCAAAACCATAAATTAAACTACAATGCTAAGCACATCCCTCTAGAATACTAAGCCATTGAGATAACCGTTCTGTAGATTGAATACCAATCTTATTGTGAAAGAGCATGAAATTGTGAACCCACCAGATCACAAAGAAAAGGAATGTCGCCAAACAAAAAAGGTTACAGCAACCAAATTGATGGGTTGAAAAACTACTTACAGCATTTACAAGTCAATGGAAAATCGTGGGTGGTGGAATTAGTAGGCCAAATCTCAGGGAGGTCTAGTGAAACGAGAGATGGAGATATTAGAATTGGGCGGTTGTCATTCACTGCAGTATTAACAGCCCTTGTTGTTGTTGGTATTCTGTTTCCTGCTCCCTTCTGCCATGCCACTGCCGCCCTTCGCATCATACTCCTTGTCAATGCCATCTTCTTCTAGCTTCGTGGTCTGAAATTCGATAGTGTCCTCCCTTCTCCAAGTACTACATCATATAGGTCTGCCATGGTACGACACGCAGCATTAAAGGGGAGAGAATTGACTACACCATCACCAACAATAATAAAAGCGTTATGTTTTATATGGAACAAGTCTAGAAGAGCTAAGGAGCGACATGCATTTGCCCTTACAATTTCGCATGCAATCAGCAGTGGAACAGGAAAACATCGATATACGTAACCAGTCTACTGTAATACTGAATTCGGTTCAACAGGAATGTCCAAATAAAAGCTCAACTAAGGTTTCGAAAATTTTTACAAAATTATTGTCCTTAGAAAGGGAAAAGGGAACAGCGAGAACACATTTAACCAGCGTAACCATGACGTCCGTCCCAAGGAAGTGCAATTTTGGATGTTGGATTAGATCGATCTCATTTTACTAAAAGAAAAAAGGGAGAAAAAGCAGTTAAATTACAAACACGGGAATCGCATTCTTCCCATCATTATAATAGCATAGAAAACAATCAAAAAGAAATTACCTGATATTGAGATAATTATTGGGAGATCTGGTGGGAGCCTGAGGGATGAGGAAGCTGTATACGAAGCCGGGCAGCTATGGAACAATAAAAGGGTTTCTGCGATAATAAGAAGTTTTTATATTTTACTGCACAGGGATCTGGCGGAAGAGTGGAAGTGGGACTGCTGTTGCACCACTCGGGACACACGGATAACGTGGATAATGCCCTTTCAGTAACAACCTCAATACTATTGGGCCTTCCAGAGCCATCCCTAATTGTCCACAAGGTTTCTCCCAATCTTGCCATTTCGTTGACAAATTAGGACTCACAGATAACTTGGACAAGGCCCTTTCGTTAACAACCTTAACACTATTGGGCCTTCCTCATTGAAATTTTGTTGAGTGTACAAAATAGCTTAACTTTTGTTGAGTGTACAAAATAACCATACTAAAGAAGGAGCAAAATTCAAAAATGATATATTAAAAATAGGTGTAGGATACTTCAATTTAAAAAAAAAAAAATCTAAAATCTCATAAAAAAAAATGCAATAACTAAATTGGACCATTGAAGGACATGAGATTTTCTGTTAACTTAAGTAATGAATATAAAATTATTGTAATAATTTAGTATAATGTATTTAGGGCTAGCAATTTTGATACGACTCACGAACCCGATACAAACACAACACGAAAAAAACAGATATTGGGTTTGGCTTTATCGGGTTCGGGTCTACCCGATTAAGACCTGATTAATTTCGTGTTTGGCGGGTTGAGTCTGATAGGTGCCCGCCAGACCCGATTACTATTCGGGAACCCACCAAACCTAGTTACTGTTCGAGTCTAGCGAGTACCCATTTTTTTTAAAAAAAAAAAAAAATGGTAAAAAAAATCCTAAGCCCTAAAAGTCGTGAATTATTTTTGTGTCTTTCATGGTTTGTAATCATTTTTGTCTTTCCTCTTATTGCCATTGTAACTATGCAGATAAAGAGTGGTGAGATATAAGAGATCTCATGAGTATTTCTTGATAGCTAACAAAATTAATGATCCAAATTGTAGAGTATAAGCATGTGAGTGAAAATTAATTAAGTTTTATGTGGAAACAAATTATAATAGTAATTGGTTAATATAACTCAATTGAGTCCAAATTTCCAAAGAGTTAATCTCCTCTAAAGTGGTATCAAAGCTAGCTTAAGAGCTACCTTCTATGTGGTTGACATTTGTCATTATTGGGTCCAATTCTTTCAAATTAAACTGGTCGTTGATGCGAATAAGTTGTTGAAAATAATTTGGATGGTGCACAAAATACTTATTGAAATAAAATAATAATAATTTGAAAATTAATTTTAAAAAATTGCTAATTTTGTAAATGTTCTTATTAACAATTGCATTGGTATTAATATATTATTATTACATTTTTTAAAACAAAATTTAGGGTTTAGGGTTTTTTTAACGTGTCGGGTTGGGTCAATTTACCTTTTAAGGGCACGGGTCGTGTCTACCCAATATGACCCGGTTATTTTAAACGGGTTAAATGGGTCGTGTCGGGTTACCTAACTATTTTTCGTGTTATAATCTTGTCAGACCTGCTAATCCGTTTAGTTAAACGGGTCGTGTTCGTGTATAAGTTAATCGTGTAACGGATTCTCGCAAGTCGTAATCGGGGTCATATCAAGTACCTATTTTGCCAGCCTTATGTATTTGAAATTTCCCATTCTTTTCGTAAAGACCCCAAATTGAGATAGAAAAATATCAATTTTTAATCCCGTAGTTTTGACTCTATTTATTCAATCATTGTTTCTTAAAAATAGACTTTAGAAAAAAATATGAACTTGATACGAAAACCATTTAATTATAAATATGGGTTGTTGGGGATGTGGACCGATACCTCATCTATTTACCAATTGACCTGAGAACAACTGCATGGTCGTATACTAGATCCTCTTTTGTGGCACGTCAATAATTGACTCTGTGATCTTAGCATGAGGTGTTTGCATACTGTATATCATGAGTAATATTAGAAGTCATTCTCGTGTCGCTCTAAGAATGATATGACTTTTAAAATTATAGAATCGCCATTGAGATAGTAATTGATTATTGTTAAATTTTGATAAAATTGTGATTTTAAAAGTCACATCATTTTTTGGAGGAACATAAAAGTGATACAAAAGAGACTTCTAAAATTAGTCATATGCGTAAAGAAGTAGTGAGATCTAAGGAAAGAGTAATGCTATAAATCATTTTATTATTCCCTTATTTCTTTAAAGCAGATGTGGCGTGGTCCACCATAACATTTGATGTATGGAGATTAATTTTTTGGTTGGGAAGATTATGCTATATCAGCTTTAGGGATAAATGGGGAATAATTGGGTGATAAATATAATTACTGTAAAAGAACATAGCAATAGGAGAGTCTTCAATGAGGATGTGCCATGTTGGCGATGGTTAAGGCAAATTTGCTATAAAAGATGGTTGACATCATGTAAAAGAGTTGAGATTTTCGGCAGCCTCAAGCGTCAGACATGACATTTTTTTTTTTTTTTAATTAGATAAGAGAGATATTAAAAGAAAATTCAAATTTGAGGTATTATCACTAAATTTAGGATGATAAAATCATTTTTAAGTGATACCGTCTCTAAAGAGTTAACCTTTCACCCATAGGTTTTAGTTTTAAATCAAAAAATAAATTTTGAGGCATTAGAAATTAAATATTAACTTATAAAAATTTAACGAAAAAAAAAAAAAAAATCTAGCAGGACTAGGAAGAGAGAGATTTTTCTACAATTTTTTTTTTTAATTTTTTTTTAATAAAGTCACATTAGACTTTGGCAGATACTTGTCTGACTCTTGATAGCAAAACTCCATGTAAAAATAAGACTTTTGTTTCGTTCTCTTTTACACTATCTTTGCTTTCCAAGACCATCGAGTTATATGGACTTAAGAAGCAACAAATCTATTGTCGCCAACACGCTCCAACAAACTCTTTTTTGCTAACCTCCCATCTCATTGCATGCACTTCCGATTTTCTCCTTTATATGTGGTCAACTGTTCTAACATGGGCAAAATCTTTCTAATGTATCCAATGATTTTTTTAGCTTTTTTATTTTATTTATTGAACCACTTTTCTTGATTTTGTTTGAATCCGCAAAAAGGCTATTTGATTAAAAAGGTTATAGATCATTTTTTTTATTATTTTAAAATTGATGTGATATTTAAAATTACTATTGAATTTTGATTCAATAGTAATTTGAGACTATGCTAGTATGACGAGCATGCACAAATTTAGACCCAATGCGAACATTGTGTAAAAGTGAAATAGATACTTAACTCGAAGCATGTGTTCAATAGAATTGATTCACTCCCACGAATTTAGACCCAATGCGAACATTGTGTAAAAGTGAAGTAGTTACTTAACTCAGGGCATGTGTTCAATAGAGTTTATTCACTCCCACCTTATAACCAATTACTTGTTACTTAAACAAAAATATCATTTGTTTAGGAGAACACATGTGATTTTCCGGGATTTTTTTTTTTTTTTTTTTAACAAGAACATTTAATACATGGGAGATAATAATTTTCATAATGTTTTAGTTATATCTATAGGACAATCAATTGCTGAATAATTGCATAAATGATCAGAAGTATACAGTTATAGAAACAAAACGCAATCAAATCTGATGGAAAATGGATTTTATAATTATTGTGTGTATTTCAAATCAATCAATCAAAGGTGTGTTAGTATGTATATACGAGGGGCGGGAAGATCATAGAGTGGAGTGGAATTTGCATAATGGGATTGGCATGATATGCATGCATGTTTCTAAGTCTTTTTAGCGAATGCTGAGACGTTTCGCAGTAGGATTTTGGCCTATGCTGTGAGCCGCTTCCACTTTTCTCTGTTAATATATATTGACACCGTTGTTGTGTTGCAGACAAGCTCCAACGTTGGTACCACCTCTTCCGTCTTTTTCCTATCAAATACAAATGATCGCTTCTGCATCAATATTTTTTAACTTAATGTGAATTTCTGTTCCATGTGACCCTGCCCCCAATTTCAACTGCTCTACATGCTCAGTTGGCCATGCCTGTCTCTTTTCTCCCTTTTCCCACCTGTCTATGCTCTTTCTATTTCTCATCTGGATGATTAGTTGTGAAAAGTCTAGGCTTCTAGCGTATAATACGAAAATTATTTATGTATTGATAAAGCTTATACTCACTAATCTCGAGGATAGTGATTTTTCAGATTCCTCAGGAATTTCACCAACGACAAAACACAAATAAGATAATTTAGCATAAAAAAACCACCATTTTCCAAAATTACAACCAACACCATCTCTACGTATTATAGGAGAATCTTGAAAATTAAATATAGAGATCAACAGAAATTATTGGAAGATTTATTTATACCAGTAATTTCAAGACATTCATATCTATATGTGCATTTTCGTGAAAAATCATCTAATTTTTTAAAAACATAGAAGTTTTTAGGGATCAAATCCAAATCATTCAATTTTCTCCTTTGTTTAATCCCCCACAAGAAACAAAAAGAAAAACAATAAGATGACATTTTTATTGTTATCATTCTCGTTATGGGAAGTGTTAGGGAGCTAAATAAATGAAACCAAGAAAAATTTTAAACTGAAGTGGTAGATAAGGGAAAGGGAATTGCAATTTTTTTTTTTTTTTAAAAAAAAAAAATTTAAAAGCCCTTGCCATGTCAGTTTAAAAAATTTTCTGGATTCATTTGTTCGGCTCACTAGCACTTATCGTTATCATTAGTACTATCATTTGTGGGGAAAAAAAAAACCAGAATCATAATCGAAATTTCTTATTTTTCATTCACATTTTTGCATGACATAAATAGAAGATCACTTGCCATTAAAATAATTATTAGATTATGTAGTGATAAGTCCTCTCTTCTTTTACAAAGTAAACATTAAACAAAGTAAACCCTAAAAAAAAAATAAAAAAATGAAAGGGAATTGTATATATATATATATATTTAATTTAAAAACTCTTGCCATATCAGTTTGAAAAAATTTCTAAATTCATTTTTTTGGCTCACTAGCACTTCTCGTTATCATTAGTACTATCATTTGTGGAGGAAAAAAAAACCAGAATCATAATCGAAATTTCCTATTTTTCATTCACATTTTTGCATGACATAAATAGAAGATCACTTGTCATTAAAATAATTATTAGATTATGTAGTGATAAGTCCTCTCTTCTTTTACAAAGTAAACATTAAACAAAGTAAACCCTAAAAAAAAAAAAAAAAAAAAAAGAAAGAAAGGGAATTGCATTTTTTTTTAAAAATTTAAAAACCCTTGCCATGTCAGTTTGGAAAATTTTCTGAATTAATTTGTTTGACTCATTAGCACTTTTCGTTATCATTAGTACTATCATTTGTGGAAAAAAAAACCAGAATCATAATCGAAATTTCTTATTTTTCATTCACATTTTTGCATGACATAAATGGAAGATCACTTGCCATTAAAATAATTATTAGATTATGTAGTGATAAGTCCTCTCTTCTTTTACAAAGTAAACATTAAACAAAGTAAACTCTAAAAAAAATAAAAAAAAAATAAAAGAAAAAAAAATTAGGGGGAGAAAATTAATTTTTGGGGACCTACCTCATAAAAAATATATTGTTTAATGGGTGTTTTAAATATTTGGGGGACTCAAGCCCAAACCTTGTGCAGTTGTGCTAGTTCAGGGACATACGGAATAACAAAGCGAGAGAAAGAGGGACATAAATTTTTGGGTTAAATACTAAATTAGTTCATGGGGTTTCACAACTTTATTTTTTCTCCCTTGGGGTTTCATTTTTATCACAGGAGGTCCCTGTGGTTTTGATAAGTGACCAAATTAGTCCATCCGTTAGTTGACCGATAGTTGACTGTACGGACTGACACGTGGACTAATCAGACGTCGACACGTGGCACATATATTAATTTTTTTTAATTTTAATTTTTTTAAAAA